>NW_026575046.1:49660000-49862500 GCF_905146905.1 Nyctereutes procyonoides
GGAGAGGAGATGGGCCTGCCGCCCACCTCTGCTATCATTCTAATCAAATCCTCCACATTGTATCCTGTGAGGGAGCATCCCCAGAGTTGGGACTGGGTCTCTCTCCCATGGAAACCCTTTTCAGTCATCTCCACAGGCTACAATCCCAAATATTTACCTTGGGAAATCCTTATCTGCCCTATTGGCTTCTTTTCCCACTGCTCCCACTTATACCTTGAACACTAGCATGTCAAACCTACCCAGAGAAGTGGAGGATGATTTTTTCCTCCAAGGGACATTTGACAATGTCTGGAGACATTTTTGGTTGTGAAAACTTTAAGGGGGGGGGGCATTATTGGCATCTAGTGAGTAGAGGCTAGGAATGCTGCTAAATATCCCACAGTGCATAGTCACATCCCCCCTCCAAACTGAAAGAATTATCCTGCCCCAAATGTCAACAGTGGCAAGGTTGAGAAATTCTGCCTTAGAATTTTCCACACTTTCCAGGGTGGTTCATGCTCCCTCCTCCTTGAACATGCTACTCCTTCTTCCTAGAATGTCCTTGTCACCCCTTGCCTGTCTGTTAAGCCAGTACTGATCTTCCTAAAACCTAGCTCAGATGGCAGCACCTTCCCTAGCCACCTATAATTATACCTATGGTTTACTTATCACCATGGAAGGTATCTACACGCTCACTCATCCAGCACATCTTGTTGGGCACCTTCTATGTGTGAGGCACTGTACCAGGCTATGCATATCCAGACATAAAAAGTCGGATGTGGCCACTGCTTTCATGAAGCTTTCAGTCCAATGGGGAGGAGGGACTTCAAATTATCCATTATACAGACAGCCATATAGAGACACAAGCTGCGAGAAAGGCTATTAGGAAAGAATACAGAGCTGTGATGTGAGAGAGGATAAGACTCAAAAGGCCTAATTATGTTGGAGACTGGTTGGGGAGGTCATCCTGAGGAAGGAGCCCTGCTTGAGACCTGGAAGATGGGTGATAAAGGGAATAGGAACATAGGGTCCAGGATGTGGACAGGCATTGAGGGAGTTGGAGGAAGAGCAGGAAAGCAGGTGGGCTGGTCACCCTGAGTGAGGGGCAGAGATTTGAGAGATGAAGTGAGGTGGGCACCAGTTCATGGTGGACTCAGTGTATATTTTTGAAGTGGTTTAAAGCAGGAGTGATGGGATCAGATTTCTATTTAAGGAAGATTCCTCTGGCTGCTGTGGGCCACCCTAGGGATGAAGGACTCATGCTGAATCTCCTGGTCTCCTCTTCCTCATTCCTTCTAGTGTAGCCCCCTTGCAGCACCAGAGTAGTTTCTCCAAGACAGAAGTGACTGGATTTCCTGCAGCATGCCCACCATGAGTGGTAGAAGAAGGGAAAAGACTGAAAGGCGGGAGGTCACCTAGAAGACCACTGCCACACTCATGAAGGAGGTGGTGGTGGGCACTAGGGCAGTGGCAGTGGGAGTGGGGAGGTGGGTGGATTTAGGCTGACTTGGTGTCTGGTTGGATGTGAGGAGATTTGCCCACTAGACCTGAAGGCCCTGGCTCTGCCTCATTGTGCATCCTGGCTGGCATGCAGTGGGCAGTGGGAAATGCTGGCTGAACAAGGCTCCCTGTCCCTTGCAGAGCCTAAAGCTGAGCTTAGTTTCTCCACTTGACAGATGTGGGAATAGACTTAAATCTAAGCAGTTGGGTTACTTTTTCAGCCCATGAACATAAGCTCTTGAAAAGCCAGAATATCATCCTACAGATACCAAATTCAGGGACATGCTTTTGGGGCCTTGTTTCCTTTGGTGTATCTAAGTGATTGCAGTAACCCAGATGTCCTACAACCCATCTGTAAGGTTGCAACCTTACAACCAATTATTGCCATTTTACAGATGCAGAAACAGACTCAGAGAGGTGAAATGCTGTCCCAGGACACCCAAAAGAAAACAGTGCAGCCAAGATCTGCACACAGGTGTGCTGGGAGATGCCAATTAATGGGTGGCAGGTCTGCAGAAAGCAAGCCACAAATGGGCACAACCCCACCTTGGCAAAGCCCCAGATGAATCATGTATTTGGCAAGCCAGCAACCTAGCTCTGGGAAAATATCCCTTTCCTTTTTACTGATTACTAAGTCTTTACATGTCCTGGATAAGATTGGCTTACCTGCCTGTGGGAAGAAAAGATTGCAGATGTTTGGGTATCCAGTATTGAGGTTTGATACACTTTGTATTTTGCATGGTAAACCACATGTGCTTTGCATTCCTAGAGGCCTGGGTTCAGATCTCAGCTAAGCTATTTACTTACTGTGTGACTTTAGGCAAATCACTTAGCATCTTTGGGCTTTGTTTTTTTTCCAGCAGTAAAATGAGCATAATATCTACCTATCAGGCTATTGTGAGGAAAAAGCATGAAAATTGTCTTATGGAACACAGATGGTGCTTTATTGATAGTTTCTGTATTTCACTGGGCATCCAGAATATGTGTCCAGAAGTTCGCATTTCAGAAGATGACTGTAAAAATGAAACATGCCAGAAATGAGGTTTCTAAGGTACAGGGATTTGACAGGGTGCACTTGGACAGGTGTGGCCAGAGGAGATGCCTCTCTTGTCATCACATCCTGTGTGCCTTCTTGGCTTCTCTTTTGGCTTTATCAGAGGCTTCTTTTCCTCCCTAAAGCACAGGATCAGAGAACTTTCAGCCATTCCCTAGGGAGCAGCAGAAAATGCACATCTCTGCAGATTTGAGGTTCACAGAGCCCCCTTGTTCTGCTCTTCAGACACTCTCAAGAGACAGATTATAAATCACCACAAATTGGGGCAAAGACTCTGACCAGGCAATTCCAACAAATAGATATAAAAATGGCCACTAAGCCTATTTCAAACTCTTTTTAATTTAAAAATATAATTTTAAATAAAAGATAACTTTTTACCTATTAGATTGGTAAACAAACAACCAAACAAACCCACTGCACAACATTTGATAATGCCTAGTGTTACTAGCACCGAGGCAAAGCAGATCTTCTCAATACACTCTTATTGGTTATATAATTTGGTGCAATGTTTTGCAGAGTGTGTTCTGACATTGTTTATAGAACTTAAACTATATGTACCATCAATTGGTATGTTTCCTACTGGTAAGAAGTTACCTGATGGGTATATTTTTCAAGTATGCAAAGGCTTATATATAAAGAAAACCTGTGAACAACTGGAATGTTCCATGCGACTGGGCTGGTTAGATGAACTCTAGCGCACGGATGTGGAATACTAAGTGGTTGCTAGGAGAATGAAGCATTCTTGCTTATGCTAATGTGGGAGGAGCAACAGACACACCGCTCTGTTAAAACAGCTTTAAAGAGCATGGCATGGAGTCATCCCATTTGTGGAAACATGTCTGTGTGCATGTTTTGTACTTATTATTCATAAAACAATTTTGGACCTGCACAAGAAATCATTAAATGTTGAGGAAGTAGGGGGATAGGAGTTGGGGGGTAGCCTGTTTGAAGATTTCCATTCCATATTTTTCATACCTTTTTTTTTTTTTACCATGAGCATGTATCAAATTTTCTACTTCAAAGTAAATCACGCCCATTCTCACAGATGGTGAGACAGTCTTAAAGCACGGAAATGACTTGCTCACACTCAAACAAGAAGCAAGCTGGTGTCCCTGCATGTAAGGGAACGCATTATAGTACTGCACCTTGAATTTGAACCGTAACTCTACCACTACTTGCTGTGTGACCCTGGGCAGGTTTATTAACCACTGTCCCTCTGTTTCCTCACTGTTAAAATGAGGACAATAATCTCTTCTACTAAGAACTGTTTTAAGGGTGAAATGAGAAAATGTATGTCGACTGTTCACCCCAGTGTCTAGGCCAGAGTAGATGATAGTGCAAGACTGTTGTTATTACTGTTGTTGCTTATCACCATTCTCATCAGTTCGGTCCCAGAATCAGGATCATTGTTTGTGGAGAGTATAGGTCATGAGGAGTGCTGAGCAGTGAAGTGGGCTGGGCCTCTGGACCACAGAGGACAGGCCCAGAGGCAGATGTGTGGAGCTCTACTATAAAGATTCCAGCCTAGGTGTCTAGTTTCCACTCAGAGCAGAAGCAAGAACTCCCTCTCCCCGTAGAGGACCATACAGAGAGTCTCTCATCTCGCCACACACTATGCTCTGCCATGCAGTTGGACAATCATAGACTTAGTGGGCTGGCTGGTGCATTTAAGGCCATACTGGTCCACCTTCCATTCTGCCCCTGAAGAGTAAATGCCCAACAAGGAAAAGATATCTGATCCTGTGGAAGGAGCCCTAGTCTGGGAGTGAGCAGTTCCTTACTAGAGTCCTGCTTTTGACCCAATCTTGCTGTGTGATCTGTAGCAAATCCCTTCTGCTCTCTGGGCTCCCATCTCCCCATCTGTGAGTTAATGGGATTGGACAATACTACCACTAACGTCCTATGAGCACTGACATTTTACCCTATGTTTGGGCCCTTACCAAACTTTGAGGGCCCAGAGAAAGACTCAAACCCAAAAAAGGTGGAGTATGGGTTGAGAGGTAAGCAGGGGAAATGGGAGAAGGTTCCCAACTAAGTATTCAGACTCCATCTGGCCAACTTGTCTCTTTAGAGATAGGATTCATTCATTCAACAATATTTATGGATCCCTTCTTGTGTGCCAGGTGCCACAAGATCAGGGTTTGAGTGTGATAATTCTTGAATGGTGACATTCCTTGTGGGTGGCACTTGGATCTGAGCCAGAAGCTTAGATTCAAGATTTGGCTCTGCTTCTTAGTAGCTGTGTTGAGGTTATGAGGTCATTTCTGCTCTCTAAGACTCAGATTCCTCATCTGTAGAATGAGGGTAATCATTCCCATTCAGGGTGATTGAGAGGTTTCCAGTGATATAGGATATAAAACTTGGCACAGTGATAGTGGGTACTCATTTTTATTTTATTTTATTTTTATTTTTTTTAGAGATTTTATTTGTTCTGGGTGAGGGGAGAGAAAGAAGAGGGTCAGAGGGAGAAAGAGAATCTCAAGCAGATTCCATGCTGAGCACAGAGCCTGATGGTGGGCTCAGTCTCATGACCCTGAGATCATGACCTGAGCTGAAATCAAGCACTGGATGCTTAACGGACTGAGCCACCCAGGTGCTCCTGGGTACCAATTTTAAAACAATGATAGGAAAGAGCAGGGTAATCTTGAGTTTGAACTGCCAGTTCAACCACTTATAAGTCATTTGATCATAGGCAAGTGACTGAATTTTCTGAGCCTAAATTGTCTCATTTGAGAAATGGAGTAATAATGATTTTAAAGGAGATACATAAAGACTGGAAACACTGTGAGGAGAGTTATGAGAATTAACTGAGAACACATCAGTGGGGCCCTGAGAACAGTGCCTGGCACATAGTAGGTGCTCAGCAGATTCATTGTCCTGCTCTGAACTTCTCTCTTAGCTGCAGGGATGAGCTGCAGAATACAGCTTAGATCTATTTTTAGCCTGTGCAAGTCCAGCTCATAAAAATACAATCTTGCTCCTTGTCAGCACTTCTGCACTTTTATTTATTGTTCTTGCCAATCCTGGGGCCTCTCCATGTGGGAACCTCTTCATTATTGATAATCCTGGGAAGTAGTATTTTAAATTTTTATGATCTGTACTTTGTGCCATCTGAACCACCATGTATTATCTGGCCTTGCCAGTGAAGAGGGAATATATCCAGACGAGGGGTCCTTTTGGGATGAATAATTTATCCCATTTTCACAATGCCAATTATGTTAAATTATGTTCTTCATATCAGCCACTGACAGGACAATGGGGACTGATGTAAAAATACGAAAAGAAAACAAATTTATATCTTTGCCCACATCCACAATGGTATTTGAAAATCTGGAGGTTCATTTTTCCAAATATTTGTAAAACTCCACTTTAAATGATAAAAAGAGTAGAAACAAATTTTTCCTCTTCTCTCTCCACTCCTCCCTCATTTCTGTTATTAAGAGCTTAGGACTCCATTTTTCCCTACTTTTTTTTTTCTTTTCAACTGCAGAGAATAGAGCCTTTCATTGCAAATATATTTTCTCTTCTCTCTTTCTTTGCTTATGTAAGCTGATTCCTCCAAGGTATAATTAATGATTGGCTAACATTTCTCATGCTTTCCCTTCATAGTACTAAAAAAAAAAAAGTGACTATTGCCATATCTTCGTTTATAGAAGGGAAATGTTTCTGGCTCCCCTCCATGGGAACAGAACACCAAATTTCATGACATGCCCAATATCTGGTTGATTCCAGTAACTCTGTAGGGTTGTATTTCTCCGGTTCTCTACATCTTTCCAGTGTATCTCACTGTGGCCAGAGGCTTAGCCATTACCTGTAATATACATCTGGAAAGCCACTCTATGGTTTATAATCCTTCCTTGGCTTTTCACTGCTTTCAGTTTCATCTTTTAGGATGCTTGGTATGGCATTCAGAGCCTCTGTTTACCCCCTCACTTCACCCGCCCTGTGCTGTGGCCACTCAAAATCACTCATTGTGGCTCCTCCACGTGCCAGCCTCCTGAGTGTTTTCTGAATGTGTGCTGGTATATGCGGTTCCCTTGGTCTAGAAAACTCTTTTCCCTGAATTTGGGGAGGCAAGAATGGAAACAAGAAGCTGGCCAGAGAAACCATTCATGGAAACATCACAGTGTTCTCAATTAGGGTGGTGGCAGTGTGACTGGACAGATGGGTTGATTTGAGAGAAGTTTCTGAGAAACAGGAGCCGGTACTGATGTGGATTTGGAGAGTGAAGGAAGGGGAGGAGTCATGGAAGAATTCCTATATTTGATTTGACATAAGCACTGGCATAGATAATGCTGCTATTTGGGGGGGGGTGACTTGGGGAAGAAATGTTGAGGGGCAGATGGATCTGGGAACCCAAGAGCTTTGCTGCAGACGTGGTATATTTAGGGAGGTTGGTCCAAGGGCAAATGTCCAGTAGGGTAATCTGAATGCTGGCTGAGGTCTGAATTAAGTTAAAAGGATAAGGATGGACTTAGAAGTAATGGGAGTGTGAATACTCAGAGGGTACATGTAGGAGGGAAGTGTGCCAATGACCTCACCCTGAGAAATTCTAACATTGAGAGGTCAAGCAGAAAGGGAGGATCTTGAAAGGGAAATTGAAGAGAGCTAGTCAGTGAACAGGAGAACCAAGAGAGATATGGCTATGGACCCAAGGGAGAAGGACATCTAAAGGGGTAGGGAGCAAACAAGCCTACTACTGAGAGATCAAAGAAGATACCAGAGGACTGTCTACTTGCTCTAGGCAATGGGCAAAGACCTGCTTTTGATGTGGAGATAGGGTTCAAATGAGCTAACATGTCCTTAGGAGGGAAGGGAAGATATTAGGTAGCAACTTGGGTTGCTTTGGGGGAAAATGTGGCTTAGCTAAAGAGAGGAGGAAAAGACTGAGGACCAACTTGGGTCAGGTACCCACTTGACCTGTGGCCTGTGTTTGAACTGGTGGTTTGAGGAGTGGGGTTCTAAAATAAAAATAACCATTAGAAAGTCACTCAGGGCATAAGCAGCCTGTCATAAGGGTTTAGGCAAAGCAGGACATGGATTCAAAGGAGAGCTGTGACCCTAACTCTGCCTAAACTCATCAGCCCTCCATTACTGCAAGTGGTAAATGAGATACTTTAAAAAGAAATAGTACGTACACACACACATATTACAGTTATTTGTGTATTTATTTTAAATATTGTATATAAATTATATAATTAATATGTAAATTTTTCTGTATATATTTGGAACTTGATTTAAATGAAATCATATACAAAAAATTTTGTGTCATATTTCTTTTTTTCAAGGTAATGTTTGTAAGATTCACACTTGTGCGTGGCATTCCGTTTTATGAATAAACCACAATTTATGCATTCTATTAATGGACATTTGGATTGTTCTCAGTTCTGGGATATTATGAAAAAAATGGCTATGAATATTTTTATTTGTATTTTTTGGTGGACCTACAATATTTGAGGTTTTTGTTTTTGTTTTTGTTTTTGTTTTTGTTGTTGTTTTTCTGGCACCAAAGAATCTACTGATTTTTTTAAGCTTATTTAGTATTTGGCCATCTTACTAAAGTCTAATAGCTTTTTAGTTCATTTTTCTTGGACCACATTTTTATCAGATAGAACTTTTTACCTCATATAACAGAAAACCTAACCCAAATTGGAGTAGGGCCCCCAAAATATGTATTTGACCCTGTAACTGCAGAGTTCAATGTGGACTTCAGGCAAGGTGTGATCCAGAGGGCAGTGTGTCATCAGGGCCCATCTCCATTTCTCTCAGTTTCTCTTGGCTCTACCCTCTTTCATATGCCACCTTTGTCTTCATCTTGGCTCCTCCTTATTGTGTCAGAAATTTCTACAGAAGTTTTAGAACTCAAGTCCTCACCACACCAAGCAGAGGAAGAACATGCTCTTTGGGAACCCCCATAAGAGCAAGGAGGCTTCTTTCCCCATCTTCTTAGTCAATATTATCTTGTATCTAATTGGTCCAAACTTTGAGTTAATTAAATTTTGTGATCAAAAGGATAGTATGCCCCGATTGGCTTAACCTAATTAGGGACCATTCCTATCATGAAGGGAGGCATCAATCTCACCAAACCACATGGCTGCCACACAAAGGGCGGTGGTGATTTCCCAAAAGGAATATCTGGGGACTTTTGATCTAAATGGATGTTAGGGAAGCAACCCACAAAATGTTTAATAGGATAATTAGAATGATGTTGCCTGTAATGATTATTCATTGTCTCATTCTGACAGTCATATTTTAAAAGTTCTGTCACCTGTCTCAAAATGTCAGCTATGCATAGGGTCTTTTCAATTTATGTGGAATGATGAAGATGTTTTTGAGCTTTTGGGGAAGGTTTAGAAAAAATGTTTATAGAAATTGAGGGGCAGAGGGAAGGACTAAGAAGCAAATGCTTCTTAACATTTGTTGTGTGATGTGTTGATGCCTGAGATCTGGTGGCTAAAGATCTAGTGGCAAAGGGATCAACCCCAGAGATGGTTGATGGTCAATATGGACTTGACAATGTGGGAAGGAATATCAGTTTCTGTCATTGTACAACAAATTTCCAAAAATATGATATCTTAAAACTGCACAAATATATTACCTTGTAGTTTCTGTAGGTCAGAAGTCCAGGAACAGGTTAGCTGTTTTCTCTGCTTGGGGTCTCAGGGGTCTGAAGTCAAGGCATTGGCCAGGCTGCCCTCTCATCTGGCACTCAGTGTCCTCTTCCAAGCCCACTGAGGTTGTTGGCAGAATTCAGTTATTTGTGGTTGTAGTACTGAAGTCCCCATCATCCTGAATGACCTGGCTCAGCTGAAGTTACTTTCAGCATCTAGAGTCGGCCCTCAGGTTCCAGCTACATGGCCCTCCTGTAACATGTCAGCTTACTTCTTCAAGGCCATCAGGAGAATCCTTCTCCAGTCTGCTATGATGGAGTTTTATAATAGCTTAATGTAATTGTGGGGGTGACTATGCCATCATATACGATTATCCTGTCCACAGTCTTGACGGAGAAGACTATGCTGGACATGTGCACTGGGGTGGGAGCTTGGGGGGCTATCTGAGAATGCTACTTACCATAAAAGGCAAAGGCAGTTATTGCCCCAAGGCTTAGGATCACATGACACACTGATTAGGAAATTCACTCTGCATAGAAATGGATACTGAGATGCATTATAATATATATACACACATACCTATCAAATATATACATACATACAACATGGAGAAATAAGGAAAAGAAATTATAATTCTCAACTTGTGAATATTTTCTAAAAATGTGGATTCAGAATGATCAGACATCTACATTTTCTATACCACCTTATTTATTTATTTAAAATTTTTTATTTGTTTATTCATGAGAGAGACACACACACACAGAGGCAGAGACATGGGCAGAGGGAGAAGCAGGCTCCACTCAGGGAGCCTGATGTGGGACTCGATCCCGGGACTCCAGGATCATGCCCTGGGCCGAAGGCAGGTGCTAAACTGCTGAGCCACCCAGGGATCCCCTCTGTACCACTTTATAACCTGACAGTTGATCTAGTGCTATCCAAAATATTTTGAATCATTAAAATTTGTAGAATAACCTTTAAGTTCACAACATATCTATACGTACGTTACTCCATTTGGCCCTTCCCAGAATGTTTAGTTAGGCAGTAATATAAATATCTAGCCTGTGGGCTATGCTTTAAGTATTGCTTACTTAGCTACATTAATTCTTGATTCTTGCATACCCATGGAAGTTTACATGACAGCAAATAGCAAACCTTGTAGACTACGTTATGTCACACTTTTCTTTCTTTGGCCGTGAGGTTCACTTTGCAGAAAATGTCTTTCCTTGGCTTTCTTACCCAGTAAACTTTTATTTTAGAAGTGGTGGGCTTAGGGGGAGAGGTAGAGAATCTCAAGTAGAATCTCCAATGAGTGCAGAGCCCGATGTAGGACTCAATCCTAGGGCCCTGAGATCATGACCTGACTGGAAACCAAGAGTAGGACAATTAACTGACTGAGCCACCCTGGTTCCCTTCACTCAGTTAACTTTTGTTCATCCATCACTCCCTACCTTTTTTTTTTTCCCCCAGACAAGGAGGTCAGGAGCATGCTTGAACAACATTATTCTTGAGAAGTTCTCATGTTGCTCTTGATGGACTGAGTAGGGAGGACCTACAGGCTGACAGGCCAGGCTCCATTCCACACCTGCTTTGAATATCCATGGAAGAAAATTTGGCAGCACTAAGAGGCAGTGTTCAAATAAGCATTTGTTATTGAATGGTCTGAGTGCTTATCTTGTATTAACTCATTTAAGCCTTACAACAATGCAACGAGGTATTTGTGTTTATTGTCCCACTTTATAGATGAGAAAACAAAGAGACAGAAGGCTTTATAGTGGAACTACTGTTCAAACCCAGTACATACCCTTACACCTTCCTACAGTACTAACAGTATCAGTGTCTGGCCCATAAGATATAATTAAGTGAGATCTGCATGTCAAACGTTCAGTGCCTGCTATATGGTAAGTTTGCAAAGCATGAGACTTATTTTTATTACTTGTGGCAAAGAGGCTTCTGCTTTCCTGTTCTTTGGAATAGGAGATAGAAAGAAAATAAAAGTAACAGAACAACCTACCCCACCTCCCATAAAACCTCACCCTTAATTGGCTACCCCCCACTTTCCTGTTTGAAGGAGCCAGGGCTCACTTCTGTTGTTTAGGAGGAGCAGATGACAGAGAGGAGTAGGACACAAGAGCAGACCTTACATCTGCAAATGGGTTCTAGATGATGGGGCAGGAGAGAAGGGATCAGCTAGATGGGCTGATCCCCAAGCCTTCTGAACCAACATATTTAAATGCCACATGGGAGATGTTCAGTAATAGTAGTCCTTTCCCTAACCCTTTCCTTTTTGAGCTACATTTAGTCAATGGCATGCCTCACAGACATAAAGAATATTCTTCATTGGAGAACTTTTTGCTTGAGTCAGTACACTTGACTGCTATCTCCAGGAACACGTGGTGGGAGTTTTCAGTGAAGATTCAGTTAAATTAAACTCCAGTGAAAAGTAAGAGTGATCATGGTTAGAAGAAAGCTTCCTTTTAGCTGTGACCTTGGACAAGTAGTTTAGTATCTCTAAGCTTCAGTTTCCTTGTCAGAAGAATGGAAATAGTAGTGGTATATAGATAAAGGCATATGAAGTGCTTGATCTAGTTCTGGCACATAATAAATAACTACAAAAATATTACCAATTGTCATCTCATTTAACCCCCAAAACAACCTTGTTAAATAGGGATTATGATTATGATTATTGCCCATATTTTACAGGTGAGGCCCTGAGTCTCAGACAGCTTCTGTGTTACCCCGACACTGTGGCACTTGGCCATGGTTATTGATTATCTGTCAGGTTCTTTTTTCTTCCACTTTGCCTACACAGTGGGCTGGAGTTCCATAAATGTCTTGGCAGGTTGACAGAGTATCTTGATAAGATATTAACCACCTCTGCAAAATATTCAGACTTTAGAAAAGTTTAGAAAAAAGTAAGATGATACAAAAGATTCAAAGACCTTTATGCTTTTATCTGTGCAAGTCTCTAAGTCAAATTGGAATTAAGTATATGTAAAAAGGTTGAGCTACAAGATGTTCATCATAACTTGTTTACATAACCCAAACTGTGGAAACAACCTAAATGTTCAACAATACAGTTACTGGATTAATTGTAGCATATGCATAGGGTGAAATATGCTACATTAAAAGGCAAAATACAATTGTGTATTTGTCTACATAAAAAATGCTAGTATGTTGTTATATGTTAAGAGTAGTTTGAGACGCCTGGGTGTCAGTGGTTGAGCCTCTGCCTTTGGCTCAGGGCATGATCCCAGGGTCTGGGGATCAAGTCCCACATTGGGCTCCCAGGGAGCCTGCTTCTCCCTCTGCCTGTCTCTGCCTGTGTCTCTCTGTGTCTTTCATGAATAAATAAATAAAATCTTTTTAAAAAGTAGGTTGTAATTCATTGAGTATGAATCTGTTGTATAAAAAAGAAAATACGTTTATATAAATATCACACACATATCTAATATATGCGTCTATATGCATATAAAAACATCTGGAAAAGTGTGACCCAAATTGTCACCTGTGGTTATCTCTGTTGGAATGGGGAAGTATGGGTAATTTGAACTCTCTGCTTTCTTGTGTGTTTGAGAGGGAAGTTCTTTGTTTTCTGATCCTTATGCAATGTACAAAAATTCTAGTTACTGAGAAAAAGAAAAGAAAACAAGAAGTGTTTCAAGTTTCCATTTGCGCTAACACTGGTTGAACATTTCAGGTGATTGTGAAGACAAGAACAGAGTATCAGCCTGAACAGAAGAACAAAGGGAAGTTCCGGGTGCCGAAAATCGCCGAATTTACGGTCAGTGTCTTTATGCAAATTGTAAAGATAAGGCTGGCTTCAGCCAGCTCAAGACTCCTGGCACTAGTAGAGCAGGTGCTACTGCTATTTCTATTTAGGATATTTCTAGAGGATTTCTTGAGGTCACACTGTCTGGGTCACTGAGTCTAATCAGATAACAAAAGCTCTGCCTCTTGAGTACTACTTCTGCTCTGGAATGCTCAGATAATTTGATGATTGATAAATGTGCTTCCTTTCTTCTTTTTCTCTTGTCCTTATCTCTCTACATTTCCATCAAAATCTCCAGGAAATATGACAGAAATGTATTTTTAAAACCCTCAAATTTTAGTCAGTGGATGATTGTAACAAAATACAAAAAAGACAAAGGGGGAAAAAAACCTGACTTCTTAATGGAAAAAACCCAAACGGCTGACCATCTATTTCTTGGTGGAGGGGTCATTAGGAGAACTGATAAATATGTATCACTGTGGTAAGTCTCATGAAGGAGTCATGAAACGTGCTCTACAAGAACAAAAGGAGAAACCTCAAGGAAGTACCCTGGAAAAGTCACTTAGGTGGCTGAGAAGAGCACAGCTTGTGCAGAGGCCCTGAGGCTGATCCCAACTCTGAATAAGAATAAAGGCAGTGAGGCTAGGCTCTAGAAGGGGATAGAGAGCAGGCAAATATGAAACCGGAGAAGTAGGCAGAAAACAGACAGTTCTAGGCTGTGTAGACTATATGGAGGAATTTGAGTTGTATGCTAGAAGCATAAAGGAAGCCTCTGAAGGACTTCAAGAAGGGGAGAGAGATGACTTAATTGGGTTTTAAATAAAGCATGTTGGCTTTTATGTGGCCAGTGGACTGTAGCAGGCAAGAGGGAATGTGGGGAGACTATTAGGTTACTGCAATAGTCCAGGTAGAGACAGTGGCTTGAACAAGGATGGTGAACAGATGAAGAGACATGGGAAGACCTAAAAGATACTTAGGAGGCAAAATCAGCCATGGTTTTACTAGAACAAGTGGTTCCTTAGATGGATATTGGAGCAGTCTGACTGGGTATGAGCCCTCTCTCCACCTCATACCAGCCAAATGGCCACCACAAGTCTGCAAACCTCATTTATCAGATGGAGGTAGTAGAAGGGTGGCTGTGAGGGTGCAGTACAGAAGTCATGCAAAGCACTTCGATCTGTACATGGTAAGTACACAACAAATAGTAGCTCTTTAGTGTCAGCCATGACTGGGGGCTTTGAAAGTGAAAACAGCCTTTGGTTGGGTATCTGGGAACTGGAGGGTGTACATGAATAAACATGTTGGTCTGTTCCTGTCCTTCCCTATCTCCCTGCTAAATCTGGGTTTGAGCAGCTGCGTGTGTGAGTCTGAGAGGGACCGTGGCCCCTCTGTATGCATGCCTCAGAGAATGGGTGATCCCTGGACACTGCCACCCTCTTTGAGGGCTGGGGTTGCTCTTATTGTTAGCTATAGCTTCAGTGTCTGGCTCACAGTGTGGGCCCAATAAATATGGACCTGGCCTGAACTGCATCCCTGCAAGAATGTACTCAGAGCTTCAAGGGGAGGTCGAGAGTACCTTGGTGCATAAAGTATCTGTAAGCTGACCTGTGCTCCTGGCAATGGAGACCGTCAAGAATATGCCCAGATTTACATACAACAATGTTTGCTGCAGTGTTATTTAGAAAATCAAGGTATTGGAAATAATGCTACACTTTCAAGAACTTCTTCATGATTCTGTAAATAAAAGCACATCTAAATGATGGACTATTTTAGCAGTTTCTCAAGGTTTCCTTTCTCTCAGAAAGCATTTCTTTTACTCTGAATTATGGGCTTCTGAGATATTTTCATCTTTTTTTTACTGTCCTGTGCTTTCCAAATTTTCTATGACCATGCAGGATTTTGATAATCAGAAAAAAGTAGAATTATTAAAATAATTTTTTAATCAAATAGAGTGTTACAAGCTTCTGATGGAATTATTTCTTATTTATCAGTCGCTTTCCAATGATGGTTATGAAGACACAGAATAATTTGGGCAAATACTTCAGAGGGAAAGTTGAGTGAAGAAAGCCAGGATTAAAATTGTGTTTTCCAGGATTGGAACTATGCAAAAAACCACAAGTAAACATAGGAGAAACGACATGGCAAAAATGTATCAGCATATGCCATCTGTGGCCATGTTACAGAAGTAGTGTTGGATAATTTTTTTTTTATTCTTTGACCACTTTTGGTGATGTTGCTATTTAATCATATTTAACGCCCACAAGCCCCCAGAGACTGACATAACCCTCCATTTCTCGAAGGGGAGCCACGGCTCAGAGCAGTGACGTGATCTGCTCCTCTAGCCAACAAGCAGCAGGGCCAGCACTCAGAGCTGAGCCAAAGCAGCCTTTCTTTCTTAGCCACACCGCCTGCGGTGGTCACTACCCATTCTCACAGAAGTGAGTCAGCTAAGAAGAAAGGAGGGGCTCAGTAAGGTTCTGGGGCTGCAGAAGCCCTCCATGCATCTTGACTCAAGTAATCCTGGGGGTCAGGAAGGAAGGGCATTGGGTTTGGGGGCAGTAATCCTTTGTCAGCACTCATGGTCAGATGTGGGTGAGAGCCCTGCCTCAAGGAACAAAATGAGAGGAAGGGAGCAAATCTGTCTATGTAAAGATGTGAGGATGCATTAGCCTCTTTCTGCTTTCTTAAAGAGAGCTGCCTCTGGGTTGTGTGGAGGATATATCTGTTGGGGTGAGGGTAGCTTGAGGGCCTGGGAGGAGGCTTTGAAGGAGAGTCTGAGGGTCTGAGCTGTTGGCTGCAGCAGGTCTTGGGGGTCCTAGGTGGGCTGTTTTGAAGATAGAATTTATAGGACTTGTTCCTGGTAGGAAGAAGAGGGACAGTTAGGGGAATCCTTGGTGTTTGGCTTGGCTAGTTGGGCTGGCGGATACTCTCCACTCTAGTAGGAACTGGAGAACGTAGGCTGGGGGCGTGCATTGAGTGAGAGGTGCCTGGGGCATATGGGCCCTGCATGATGGTCTAGTCACCCTTGTATGTGAATGGCCTGGGGCTCAGGGTTGAGCTCTGTGCTGGTGAAACCAGAGCTGGAAGTCAGAGAATTCCCAGTTAGTCTTTAAGAGTGTGATGCTTAGGAAACAGTAGCTGGGCTGCCTCCTGAAGATATTGCTCATGGCAGAGGTAGCCATGGGGATGGCAGAGATGCACCTGCCCCTCATTCTAATACCCTCACAGAAGTGGTACAGCTCATTACTTCATATTTCAGAACTGACCTGGACAGAGCAGCTCAAAGCAACGTGAGAGAGAATGAGAGGAGAGAACGGGCAGGGGGAGATGAATTGAGAAAGATTAGCTAAAAGAATTGCCTGAAATTTCTGTCTTTTCTAAAACTAAGAAGGCTCCTGTGAGAGGTCACAGACTTGAGAAGGTGTTCAGCAGGCTATTTGATAAGACAGGAGCATGCAGAAAGGAGCCCCTCCTTCTTTCTTGGTCTTGGAAGCTGGGTGTTCCTCTAAAGCTGATTTTGCCATGGAAGGTGCTGTACAGGGTGCTGGTGCATCTGGCCACACTGGCAGACCTGGTTGTTCCCCAGGCTGGTATGAGAAGGAACTGAATGTTGCATTTAGAGGACAGTGTGTTAGTTTATGACAGGTGTTTTAGGATTTTGGGGCCAGAGTGACCTGAGAAACTAAGATCACAGCTCTGTTACCTCCTAGCTCCATGACCTTGGGAAGGTCCCTTCACCATTCTGAGCTCCTGATTCCTCATCCATAAACCAGGACACACTGTTGACATAACAAATAGTGTAAGTCCTTGGCACACTCTAGATCTTAAAGAATGATCATTTTATTTCTTTCCTGTTCAGAGTCTTTCTTCTCCCTGGGTTCTTAGCTTCTTGCGTAATTAGCCAGCTTTTGACTGTAGGTTGAGACAAACTTGGGCCTTCCCTTCTGGCTTTCCCCCTTGAGAATGTGGCTAGGGAAACATGCAGAATTGTTCGAGGGTGGCCAGTTCAATGTCAGGATTCATGGACAGCCTCTAGCTGTCTACAGTGACCTCTGGACTCACCTCTTTGCCTCCTGGGGAGTGTAGGCAATTTTTTTGGTAGGCTATTTCTCAACACATCAGTTATAACATGAACAATCCTGGTATCTGTTAAAAAATGCTTTTAGTGTGCCTGGCTGGCTCAGTCCATTAAGCGTCTGTCTTTGGCTCAGGTCATGATCCCAGAGTCCTGGGATGGAGTCAGGACTCACCACTGCTCAGCTCAGCAGGGAATCTGCTTCTCCCTCTCCCTCTGCCTGCCACTTCCCCTGCTTGTACTCTCTCTCTCTCTCTCTGTCAAATAAATAAACTCTTTTAAAAAATGCTTTTAATCCACTTTTTAATAACAACCAATAGGTATACCTATTGTTATCCTCATCTTATAGGTAAGAAACCTGATGCTCAGGGAAGTGAAGTGGCTGTCAGGGCCATTCAGCCTGGATGTGTTAGAACAAGATGAGAACCTAACTATATCCCATTCTCTCTGTCACACCTCGATACCATGCTGCCATTCTATGGCTAGCTTGCCTTCTTTCCTTCCTTTTTTTCTTCCCCTTTTTATTTTGTCTTTATTAATATTTTTTCTGGGTTAGGCCAAATGCCTATTCCTGGGAGACACAAACATGCATAAGCCAAAACCCTTGCTTTGGAGAAGCTCACAAATGTGGATTAGTCAAGGACATTCTGGCCACCTTCTCAGCTATACTGTTCCTGTAGGATCAGCTCCTCTGGAATGCTTCCCCTGATCCTCTTAGTTGGGTTTGGTGCCTCCTGTTGGCTCTGCAGGTCACACGGGGGCCTTGAGTGCTGCTATACTGTACCTGGCTGCTGCTGCATGCAGCCCTGCCCCTAGTCTGTGATGCCTGGAGGGCAAGGTCACTCCTGACCTACCCACATCTCCAGTTTCCCAGCTCAGGGCATGGCATAGAGTGAGTGTCTGGTGTGTGGCCACCGGAGGCCCAGTCACTTAGGACTGCTTCAGTATTTGTCTCTGACCATATTCCTATTCAGAGTCCAGAAAGTTTGGCTCTGGAGGCTATGGCCTGGGCAAACTCAAATGGGGGCTGTCCAAGTGCATGGGGAAAGATCTTGGGGATGTCTGAAGATCAGACCCAGAACACAATCAGTGGGAGAAGCCAGAATGGGAGGGGTGCATTAGTGCCAAGGGGCCAGAATTCACCATTCCTGTCAGGCAAAATGGACACATTAACAAGAAGCCAGGTAGGGGGTGAGGGGGAGGGCTGGAAGTGGAAGGGCTGGTAATTCTTAGAGAACAGAGGTCTGTGCATTATTACTAAAAACAAGCAATGATGAACAAACCCAAAATAAACAAAAGTCCAGTTGAAACTTATATGGTGTTGATTTTTCACTATTTCATCTATCACTCAATTCTTTGGATTTCTGCTCTGCTCCAGACCTGTGATTAGTGCCTTTTGTATGTTATATACCTGAAAGATCCCAGCACATGGGGCTGGTGAGCTCATCACCCTGCGTACAGGTGAGGGAAACAGGTGAGGGCTCAGAGAAGCTGGTGATTTCCCCAAGATCCACACTAGGAGGTTATGGGGCTGGGCTGCACTCCCAGGCCCTAAGGAGGGTGTAAAGAGCAGAAAAGCCTGCTTACAGTGGAATGGGAGCTAGACTACCAGTGAGTAGGTTCCTGGGGATGCTGCTGCACCAGCCTACCTGTCAGTTGTTCCATTCCTCCTTCTCCTTGTCTTCTGTCTGGCCAAGGGACAGGACCTTGGCACTCTGTCTCAGGCCTCCGCTCTACTAGCATTCTCTCCCACACCAACATGGGAAAAGACACAGTGCAGTGCCAGAACTAACCTTGACAGGGTCAGTTGCCGTGTCTAAGAGCTCGCAGAGTCCAGGCCTCTCTCCATACTCCAATAACTGTACTTTCCTCTCTGTTCACCCATCCTCTCATGGCCCAGCCTTGTTCTGGGTCCCTCTGCCTCCTTTCTCAAGCTCCTGTCCATTCTTCTCACCACTTCAGAAGAGTACTCTCTGTAAAGTGCATATCCCCTGAGGGCTTTGCCACCTTTAAAGCTCCACTACTCACCTGCCTCTCCCACAAGTTTTCTGACTGCCCAAAGCACTTCCCTTATGATATACTGTATGCCTCCCTGTCTCTGTTTGTGCTGTCCCTTCCAGCTGGAATGCCTTTCCTGCCTTCACCACTGGACATGTTCCCTCATCTCTCAACATCCAAACCAAATGGCCCCTGGCCTATGCCGTCTTGCTGGCTTGCTCAAGCCGTCTGTCCTTCCTCCTTGGGTTTCCTGCACCTGCTGTACTAGCTTCCGTTCTAGGACCAGTTATGTGGCGTTGGCATCATCGACTTACCTGCCATGTCTCTCACTGACTTGGGACTGGATGATATCTTCTTCATCTTTGCACCTCAAGAGCCTTTGCACCTGGCCACATTAGGAACCAAAAGATGCCTTTAATAGCTGAATGAACAGGTGGATGAATAAACAAACAAAAAATCCACCTGGCTGGCCCAGAAACTCTACATTTAAATAACACCAGAGCTCTGGCTGCCTCATTTTCAATATCTTTATTTAAAATCAGGACCTTATCTCTGTTCTTAAGTTTCTTGATGATGACACATTCTCATAAATGTCTTCCTCTTGATGCCACATTCCGAGGGAGGTGAGACCCCATTTATACCTTTGCCATTTGCTTCTGCCAGTTTTTCATCAAAACCCCTGGGGCAGTCTTCCTTGGGTGGGATTCTAATCTTTACTGACAGCAGCAAACGGAGATAAGACATTTTACTTCATTATCTGTTGTCTTGGTTTTTTATTGCTCTCCTATTTTTAAAAATTTTTTTATTCTGAGAAACAGTTTAGGTGAGCTATTAAAAACATTGCCTGCTGGGGTAAGAGAAGAGTCATTATCCGGCATGGAAAGAATCTGCATTATGAGTACTTGGTGGAGAAGGCCATGATAGTATTTGATATTTATTATTGTATTTCTGGCTAGGGTTTTATTGAAAATCAGAATAAAGATGCTGGCCTATGTTTTTCTCTGGGCACTTTCTACAAGAATGATAAAATTGTTATATATATATAACTATATATATATATATAACTATATATATATAACTATATATATATATAGTTATCAATTGGTCATTGAAAAGCAAATGTGGGTTGTTGTGTTTTTTGTTTTTAATTTTTTTTCTAACAAAAACCTCCATGGCGCTGTGTCGGAAGGAATGTGCTCAGGATTTCAGGGAGAGCCTGGGTGGCTCCATGACCACTCCATAGCCCAATAACTAAAGCTGCTCTTATTGGTGCCTTCTCATTCTTGTTGATTCAAACAAACACTGGTAAGTAAATGCTGCAGTAAAGCAAGTGACTTGTTAATATATTTGTTGTACTAGAAGTCTGCTAGAGTTTAGTGAATATTCTTTTTTCCCTTGGGGCTCCTGCAGCTGAGGGCTGGAGCTGCCTTCCACTTTGTCTTGAGGGCAGGTTACTAAAAGTCTGCAAACCATTGTTAAACTGTCGCAACCTATGGCTATGGTTGGGTATGGTTATAGCCAACCATAGTGGGAGTATTTACCCCATGAAAATGAGCAGACAGGACAAATCAGCCCCTTGCACCCCAAGAACAACATGTAAGGCAACATGGAAGAAGGCGGATACATGGGTCAGGGATTTGTGTGAACTAGAACAGGTCACTTCACTGGTCTGAACCTGTGTTTCTCCATCTGTAAAATATAGTGTTGTCTACGTTATAAACCTGGTGTGAAGACCAAGTGAGATAATATAAACCAGCACTGTCCCATGGGAGCTTGTGTAAATGTGAGCTTCCTTTTGTACTTGCATAACAGTTTCATATCCGGGGAGCTGGTCATTTGACCAAATGGAATGTATCCACCTAGGTGGAACCTCCAGTGGGCAGCCCTGCCTCATTCCATCTCCATAGGACCTCCATCTCAACTGACATTGCCCTGGCACATCTGTCCCTTCTCACTCACCCTTTCCATGGTATCAGCATTTGACCTTTCATCTCCATCCCACCTACTTCCACTCATGATGAACAACATAAGATTGGATCATTGATCTTGCTTGAAAAATCTTCAGTGTCTCCCCACTTCCTACAGGCAAAACATGAGGTCCTTAGCATGGCATTGCAGGCTTGGCCAAAGCTGGGCCTTGCTTCTAGGTCCAGTCCCTCTGCCACTGATCTTCTGTACCCCCAGGACTTCAGCCTTCTCATGGTCCTTTAAAGTTAACATGCCTTTTCTCATCTCCAGGTCTTTGCCTATGCAGTTTCCCCTCTCCTGTATCCCATGTTCTCTGCCTTGTGACCCAGCTCAAATGTCAGCTCCAGTGGAAACCAGTCCTTGATTCCCCAAGTCAGTTATCATCTGGGAGTCCCACAGTCCCAGCATAACCTTCAGTACCTATACCTGTCACTGCTTGGGCAGGGTTCCTCTGCTGCCTGGCTGGGTTGCTGAAGGTAGCACTGAAGGCAGGGCTTCGTAATGTTTTCTCAAATCCCAAGAGGGGGGTAATAAGAGGAAGATGTTCATGGAAAGTACAATAGTATTTACAAATTAAAATTTGTACTTAATAAATAACAATAACTAGTTTGCTAGTAGTTTTCCATCTCATCTTTACTGTAGCTCATGAAGTAAGCATCATTTTTGATGGACAGAGGAGAAAACTGAGGATCAGAGAGGTTAGTTGAGGTATTCAAGATCACACAGCCAATAAGGGGCAGAATCAGGCTTTTTTGACCCAGAATGGTATGTGTGACTCTGGGTGTTTTTGAATGTATATGTGAGTGTGTGTAGGTACTCTTTTGTCTATATCCATCTTCCAAATTGGGAAAACCTGCACATTTTGGGAATTGGCGAAATTAAGCTAAACTGAAAAGTGGTTGTTAAAATTCTAAATTTTGCCTCTCCTTGCTATTTGCCAAGAATTAGGCTAATTTTGCTTTGGCTCTTTTCTTCTTTCTTTTCTTTGAATACTCTGGCCAAGCCCTGAAGCACGTTGATCCAAAAAAGAAAAAAAGAGAAGCAAAATCTCCCAAGGGAGAATTGCCATTTTCCTTACCCTTTGTCATGTGGCTTGCCTCATGGTCCCATCACATGGTGGGAGGGTTAATCTCCTGACTTTCTCGCTCTCTGGGCCTCCACTGCTGCAATGCATGATTATATTAAATGTGATTTAAAAAAAAATTATGGTGTTTAAGCTCCTGGAACTGTCAGAGGCAGACAGGTCCTAACAAAGTGACTGTATGTGCAGCTTGTGTGTCACCACCATGTTCTATAATTATAAGAAAACTAGTTGTCATAGCAACTGCCATAGAGGCCTAGCTTCCTCCTGGCGATGCTGACAAGCTCCTCAGCTCCGTGATCCGAGAAATTGGGAGGGAATTTGGTTCTCTGAGGACATTCAACTCTTACTTGGGTGTTAATCGTGAGCTCATTCTAATTCTCCACAACTTGAACTCAGTCATGTTATGCAGTTTGACAAATGTGGGTTCGAATCTGGTTCTAGAACTCACAGGCTGTTTGACCTTGGGCAGATCACTTCACCTCCATGAGCCTAAGTTTCCTCTTTTGCAAAATGGGGATCTTAATGTCCACTTCAGGAGATTGTTACAATAATTATGTTTGTGAACTGCCTGTCAGGGGGCTTGGCACACAGTAGCCCCTGATATAAATTAGACATGTTCCCCTTAACCTCTTCACTGTGAACAAATGAAAAATGCTGAATTAGAGAGGGTGGTTGTTTTGCTAGTAACAGAATTATAATAATAATAGTTTTGGTAGCATTTGTGGCTAGAAAACCAAATATGTAAATAGAAATTCTAGGATGCTCTGTGTATATGAGGGAAAGAAAGAGATGGAAAGAGAAGGGAGAGAAAAGACAAATGAATATGCAGCTAGGTGAAATTGACAAAATGAAACTTTTACCAATTTTTTAACTACATTTTTTTGAAGCTAAGAAAAAGACTTCTAGTCTCCAAAAATCTCTAACCTGTGTGAGGAAACCTAGCTTCTAGTCTTAGTCTCTGGACCTCAGTTTTCCCATCTGTAAAATGAGGCAGTTGGGTGGGATGGCCCCCAAGGGCCCTCCTGTCTTTGATGTTCTTACAGTGGTTCTCAAGTAGGGATGGTTTTGCAACCAGGGGACATTTGGCAATGTATGGGGACATTTACAATTGTCACAACTGTGGTGTGTGTGCACACATGTTTGTGCATACTATTGACATTTAGTAGGTATAGGCCAGAGATGCTGCTACACATCCTGTAATGCACTGGATGACCCCTACAATGAAGAATTATCCTGCCCCAAATGTCATGAGTGCCAAGACAGAAACATTACTCTAGGACTTACCATGTTTATTGGTCTAAAAACAAGAATCATGCCACTGTTGCCCCATTGAGATGTGTCAGCTTTGTAGAGTATTCAGTTTCTTATCCTAGCCATATCCTGGAGATTTGAAGCCCTAGAAGTTAGTTAAGGTAAAGACAAAGAATTCTCAAGGTCCCTGGGGCTCAATAAATAATGAGATGGCCTTGGGAGGTGGGAAAAATATGGTCCTGTTGAATTTTCTTTTTCCTGGGTACTGCATAACTCTAAACAGACCAAATGTGATTGTTTTATGGGCAAACAGAGTGCAATTTTAGACTCATAAATAGTTTTATTATTATTTCTCTATAGAGGATAAAAATAAGTCTTGTATATATTTCAACTGCACCCCCATTTCCAGGTTCAGCCTTTGATTTTGACATTCTAAGTCATAGCCATTGTGTGTCTCTTCTCAGAGCCATTGTGATCACTTGTTACTCCTGCTTAAAATCATTTTGGGGCTTTCCCTTGCTTTCAGAGTGACATCTGAACCCCTTAGTTTTTGTACCTGGTTCTCCGAACCTGTCTTTTGCTCATCTCTTCAATCTCTCCTCCTTCCTGCCTCCACACTCCTCCCACCAACTTACATTACCCATGGAATCCTGGGCATACTCTACCCTATCTCCTCCACTCCTCAGCTTAGCTGTTTCCTGCACCCTGAATACTTCCTCTCCCCCACGGTCTAGTGCACACCTGTTAATCTCATTGGCCTGTTCAAACATCACCTTGTGGGTGAAGCCCGTCCTAGTACCCCATCCTCTCTTCCCCACCTTCAGATGTAGAACTATTTCCTCTGAGGTCTTCCTCACTAGAGAGAGCCTGTCAACTTGACCTCCTCATGCAGTTATTTCCTTACCTGCGATTTTCCATGGCCTTGTGAAAGCCTGGGCTCTTGGAGACAGATGCCACCCCTGGCTGAGTGCTACATCCCCTATGGCTATTGACCCTGGGACCTTGAAAACAATAGGTGGCCAGTTACTCTTAAATAAGAGTAACACACCTACATGTGCAAAATTCCCACAATGTAGAAAAGGCATAAACTGAAAAATGTCTCCTTTTCTCTCCTTTCGTAATCCTTCTGACTTCAAATACCCATCATCTATGTATGTGGAAGCCTCCAGCCAGATGTGGCTATAGTCATTTAAATTTATCAAAATGAAATAAAATTCAGAATTTAATTCCTCAGTCTCACAAACTACATTTTGAGTATTCAATAGCCACAGGAGTCCAGTGACTACATATTGGATAGCTCAGATTTTCAGGACTGTTTCCATCATTGCAGACAGCTCCATTGGATGGCTCAGGAATAGTTTGTGTTCCCATCTAGAGACATTTTATACATGTCAGCATATATAGATATATATATGCATCTATACATTTGATATCCTTTTTGTTTTCTCAAATGGAACCATTTTATATATATTCTTCTGTGCCTTGCTTTCTTTTTTTCTCTTAATAATATAGCTCAGAGGGCAGCCCAGGTGGCTCAGTGGTTTAGCACCACCTTCAGCCCAGGGTGTGATCCTGGGGTCCCGGGATTGAGTCCCACGTCTGGCTCCCTGCATGGAGCCTGCTTCTCCCTCTGCCTGTGTCTCTGCCTCTCTCTCTCTCTCTCTCTCTCTCTCTCTCTCTCTGTGTGTGTGTCTCTCATGAATAAATAAATAAAATCTTTAAAAAAATATATAACTCAGAGATCTTTCCACATCAGCACATTGAGATCCTTTTTTGTTCTTGTTAATTACTGTAGACTGAGGGTATTCATAATCTTTCTTAATCAGTCTCTTATTCTTCTAGCTTTCGGTCTTTTGTTGTTAAAAACCCTGCTGCAGTGAACTTCCTAGTGTTTGTATCTCCATACACATACACACACATCTTTCATATATTTTACAAGTATATCTGTAGGCTGCGAGAAGCTTCATTTTACACGCTTTACCAGAGAGTCTGTGGATCTTCAGCTTTAATAGATTTGGCCAAATTAACTACTCATACTTTTCCCACCAACCTATACTTCCTCCGTCATGCCTACAAGTGTGTTCTTCCCCACATTGCTAGTCTTAACAATCTTTAAAAGCTTTACCAATCTGATATATAGAAAATGGCACCTCACCTTTGTTTAAGTTTGTGTGTCTTTCATTATCAGTGAGATGGAGGCCCTTTCTGTGTACTAATTGATTGACCTTTACTTCCTTCCTGGAAAACATCCTATTTGGTTGGACCATTTGCTGTTCCTTCTTACTGATTTGTGTGGCCTCTTCCCAAAGTTAAGAACTCAGTCATTCTCACTTATTCGGTACTTTCTTAGTTGCCCTTTGCCTTTTGGTTTTGTTTATGGTATAACTCTTTTTTTTTTTTAAGGCTGCAAGATTTCCTACTTTTGCTTTATCTTAATCACCAACTCCAGAAGGCATAAAGGAAAATATTGATACATTTGACTCTAAAAAAAAAAATCGAGACCTTCTCCTACCCTAAACTCGTGTTTCCTTCTGGTACTTTTATGATTTTATTTTCTATGTTATAGTTTTGATCCATCTGGAATTTGCAAAGAGTAAGGTAAGACTCCAACTTTCTTTCTTTATGAATGGTGGTTTGCCACTTGTTCTACATTGGTTAACCCTTCCTCTCTCTGACTTGGCATGCCACCATTTTTATATACTGCATTCCCATTTGTATTTTAGTTTACTTCTGGATTCTCTTTTCTTCCATTGATCTGACAATTATTTGATATTGAAAATTGAGACAATACCAAATTGCCTCATTACATAGTTTTATTTATTTTTAATTTATTATTATTATTTTTAGTAGGCTCCACCCTGGGCATACAGCCCAATGTGGAGCTTGAACTCACAACCCTGAGATCAAGACCTGAGCTGAAATCAAGAGTCAGACGCTTAACTGACTGAGCAACCCAGGTGCCCCTCAATGACATAGTTTTATAATGTATCTTACAACCTGTGTAAACTGTTCTTCTCTTATTCCTTTGACTTTTCAGAAATCCTTTATCCATTCTAGCATGTGTGCTTTTCCAGATAAATACAAATATATATTTTAGGTTCTAAAAACTCATGCTACTTTTTCATTTGGGGTTTAAGGATTTGTAGATTAATTTGAAGAGAAGCTACATCTTTAAAACATTGAGTCTATGTAGATACACAAATTTTACTTTGCGTCTGCTGAAGTCATTTTTAGAGGTTCTAGTTGAACTTTAAAATCATCTTTACAGTTCTTATTAAATTTATTCCAAAGCATTTTATCTACTTTTTGTTGATATTATAAGAGGGACCAAAAAGGGCTCAATCTCATGACCCTGAGATCACGACCTGAGCTGAAACCAAGAGTCAGATGCTTAAGCAACTGTTAACATCCAGGTACCCCTTTGTCATTTTTATTTTGAGGGATTTTTTTATCCCCAAATGCCTTTTCTGCATGTATGGTGAAGATCATATGGTTTATCTTCTTTGGCCTGATATTATGGTAAATTATATGAGTAGATTTTTAAATACCAAGCCATTCTTACATATTCACATTTGGTCATGGTGTACTGCTGAATTCTGTTTGATACTATATTCTTTGGAAATTTTGCTTTAGTAATGTTGTGAGGTTGTATTGAGTAATTTTATGTGTGTGCTATCTTTCTCAGGTATGGTATTATCATGCTGCCTTGTAAAGAAAATGTATATGCCTTTTTCTTTCTCAGTGCTCTAGAAAATTTGAAAGAATAGAGAAATATTCTGTTTCTTTGAGGTTTTTTTTTTCTTAAAGAATTAACACATAAAGTCATCTGGCTTAGTGTTCATTGGGAGGGTATGGGTAGTTTTCAGTAAATATATGAAGAACTAATACACAAATTTCATTTGTACCCAGATTCCTCTATAAAGCTTTGAAAACTTATCTTTTGAAATGTGCCCATTGTCATTCTCTTGATTGTAACTCACTTCAACAATTTTTCTCTAAGTGGCCCTATTCTGTAAATAAATATTTACAGAATAGCCACCATGACCCAGGCTTTGAGGTAGGTGATGTGGATGATTCATGGAAGTACCAGACGTGGCCCACAATCTGATGTTATCAGCATACAGCTAAAACCTCCATTCATGGGCATTTATTTGATTTTTAAAGCAACATAATTTATCATTGAATATTAATATACAGCTCAGAGCTGTATATAGAGCTCAGGGCTCTGTATTTACAGTTTACCCTTTAGGCATACATGAATTATATTTGGCTTTGGAGTGCAACATCTCACTCCATCATACAGCAAATTGTCTCTCCTTCTTGTGTTGGAGCCTGCTGCCATCTCTGATGCTGGTCTGCATAGTAGGGCGGCATTGATCTTCAGTGGGTGGAGCTCTTGGTGTTACTTCTCTTTATTTCCCTGAGCTAGGTTTTTTTTTTTTCCTTGTAAAATAGAGATACCAATCTTGTTTTATGATACTTAGATGGGAAAAACATTTGTAAAACATCAAAATGAAATAGGCACCCAGTAAACCTGGGTTTATCTCCTTATTCTGATATTTCCCCAAATATCTAGCTCACTAGGAGGCTGTGAAGAAGCCACTCATGGAATATATGTTCAGGTCTGGATTAATTTTAGAGCACTTGACTGGTCTTCCTACCTCCTGATTTCATCACCTCCAATTCAATTTCCATCCAAACTGCCAGAGTAATATTTAATGCTCAAATGGAACCACATCAGTGAGTACTGGATATTAAACACATATTAGCTCTCTGGTTCTCCCAATAAACTCTAGTCTGACACCATGCTCCTTCTGGAGTATGTTTACCTTTCAAGCTTCCCCTTTCAGCGTCATGTAGCATCCAGACCCCCATACCTTTGCACTGGCTGTTCTCTCTGCCCACATCACCCTTTCCCCTCTCCTTCCAGACTGGCTCAGGAGCCCTCTTGCCTGGTGCTGTCTTTATCATGGCTTGTCTTCTAAAGGGCTCTCCTGCAGGTAGAGACTACATATCTGTCATCCCTATGTCCCATCTACCTGGCCCTGGGTCTGCTATGGACTAGGTGTTCTGCCAGTATCTGTTGTTAGGTGCATGATTAGTCTTTGAGTTACATGCTAAAATATGAATGAGATTTTCCCCATTTCATTTCTCAGAGGAGCCCTGAGGAAATAGTTCTCTAAAACATGAAAATGAGGCCAGGAAAATCAATTGCATTTCTCGGCTGCAGGAGATGACGGAAAAGCATGACTTTCGTGAGCCTCCCAGGGCACGGCACTATAATGGGGAGTTGGAGGCACCTTTCATTTAACGTGGATTTCAAGCAGGGCCCAAGCTGGAACTCACAAACCATTCAGCCACCCACAGCTCATGAAATTCAGAAGCAGGCATGCTTGAAAAGCCCTGAGACGCCTTGCACAGCTCCTTTCTTCTTTTTAAGTAATAATGAGCTGGCTGGGCAAACTTACCAATGACTTTACAGTTAAACACCCATCCTCCAAGATTCCTCTTTCAATAAGTGGATGGGGCAAAAAGGCCAGAGAAGAGACAGGAGGGCAAATATTGATGGAGTGTCTTCTGGGTTCCGGGCACTGTGCTTGCTGTCTTAACATCTCCAGGACCTTCCCAACTACCCTGTGATGGGGACATTACTGTCATCACTCTCTTTGTATAGAGGAAATAACTGAGGGTGAGAGAAAGGTGACTTGTCCAAGGCCACACAAATCAGATAGGAAACATCTGTGCATCTTCTGAGCAATCAGCTTGTTTTTATCTTTTGGACTCTGAATGTTCTAACAGATCCAGTTCCTTTCTTTAGTCAGGCTGCTAGTAAACATTGAGCCGATTTTTGCCCTCCTGTTCTGAGTATGGGCACTGTTATAACACCTGCTTCCAATTTATGCCCATCTTTGTTCCTTCCACTATATCATTACCATTTTCTTCATCTGTAAAATGGGGATAATCATAATAATACCTATCAAAAAGGATTGTCATGAAGACTCACTGGAGAAACCAGGTAATGTTCTCAAAGAAAACTTTGGCACATTGTGAGCACTCAATGAATGGTTGTGATTGCTAAAACATGTAGCTCGTAAGTTCCGTTAAATCATTTCTGGAAAAAGATAGAGGGTGAAATAAAAATCAGATGAATAAAACTAGTTAGATGGCATTTATTTACTCAGCATAGATTTATTAAACACTTACTGTAGTCAAGCCCTGGCCTGATGCAGGGGCTGTCTAGATGAATCCTCAAGGCTGGGGAGCCTCAAGAAACAAATGGCACAAATGTCAAACTGGCTTTTTTAGCCACGGAGACTGTCACTAAGAACATTCTACACTCTGAATTTTCTGCCCTGCTTGATTTCTGTTTCCAGGAAGCAGCCCTGACCTGAAGGGCTGCTTTAGTTTTCTGTAATCCTGCAAAGAGGGCATATAGGAAATGACACTGACCCTTCACTCTGGGTCATGATTCCCAACTCATCCTACTGGGACTGCTGGGAGGGGTAGGACTCAGGTCACTGTTTTTTTTGTTTGTTTGTTTTGTTTTGTTTTGTTTGTTTTCAAGAATTTTTTTAATAATAAATTTATTTTTTATTGGTGTTCAATTTGCCAACATACAGAATAACACCCAGAGCTCATCCCATCAAGTGCCCCCCTCAGTGCCTGTCACCCATTCACCCCCACCCCCCGCCCTCCTCCCCTTCCACCACCCCTAGTTCATTTCCCAGAATTAGGAGTCTCTCATGTTCTGTCTCCCTTTCTGATATTTCCCACCCATTTCTTCTCCCTTCCCTTCTATTCCGTCTCACTATCATTTATATTCCCCAAATGAATGAGACCATACAATGTTTGTCCTTCTCCGATTGACTTATTTCAGGTCACTGTTGAATAAGCACACCAATGGGGGCCCAGATTGCAATCCCTGTGGGGAACTCAGCAGAGGGAGGGTAATTTCATTAGGTTCCAAGCCCTTGTTTTAGTGTTCTGCAGAGAGGTCTCTCTGTGGCTCTGCAGGCTGGTTGTGTGCTCAACCTTGTGTGTCTACTGGATGATTTGCTTGTCTTTGTAGAGTCAGAACAATTTATAAGGGACATACACTTCTATTATTTGGAACTAGAGAGAGTGGGCGAGATGCAAGGGTCTGATTCCTGCCCCAAGAGCACCATGCAAAACTTAATTAAGGCTCTGACTCAGCAGACCATTTTGATGAAATTAAGAGGTTCAGCTAAGCATCAACTATTTCAGTGACAGGAAGTCAAGCAGTTGGCTCTACAGGCCACTGCTTAAGGAATGTATTTCAGTAATAATGACAGAAGTGATATCCAGCATTGTTGGAAGCTTTGGGAGTCTTTGGGAGTGCTTCCAACATGCCTGGTTTGTAGCTGTTATGATAATTCCATTTTTGCAGATAGGAGATTTAGTCTCAGAGAGGTGGCACTACTTGCTTAAGGTCACACAGCCAGAAAATGGTGGAGCAGAGACTGGCTCCTTCTCCCACCTCCCACTGCTTCCCTTTTAAGCCCTTGCATCCCAGTCTCTGTAAAGCTGAAACTATAACTACTATACCCTTGTACCCTAGTGACTTGGAAGCCTTTTGTTTTCTTCATAATAAATTAAAATTATAATCATGGCAGCAGTAAATCAACTTCATGACCTATCTGCTCAAAGCCCATTTGCCTGCATGTTGGGACAGATTTGTAGTTATAATCACTCCTTGAGGAAGCAGCAAGGTTTGTATGACATCTTAATTTACTGAGTTTCTCTTGGTGCAAAAGAACCCTGGCAAGATTTGTGAGGATCTTCTTATCTGAACCATATTTACAAAATGCTGGTGAGTAACAAGGTTTCAGGGAAAGTTCCAGGGCTCCCCTTTCTTAGCAGCTCAGGCAGGAGGAAGGTCCTGGTGTGCTGAGCAAATTTTAGAAAGGAATCCTTTACCTGGTCTTGCTGTGTGACCCTAGGAAGTTCCTTAGCTTGACCTCAGTAAGACAGGGACAATAACATCTTCATCAAACAGTTATTGTGTGGACTCAGTAAAGCAATGTGTGTAAAACTCAATGCCTGGCTTATAGCAGAAGCTCAATAAATGTTAGGTCCTTTTCCACGCCCCCACATCCCCTCCCTCCCCAGTGATGGGAGATGCTGGGCCTCTTTGGAGATGTCTTGTGGGCACATGCTCCGGACCACTGGAGTCCCCTACCCTGTGCTGTGCAGTAATTGGTCATAGATGCTCATGGGGCCACCTGGGACCTGGCTTTCCATTCAGCCCCAAACCAGTCACACTCCCTGCCTCACCTTGGATCTCATCACCTTCCTCCTACAACTGATTGGGAGCAAGTGCCTGTTTCAACCTTTGCTGCTGTCTGACCCTGAACCAGCTACTTTTTGGAACCTGATTGCCTATAAAATAGAATTTAAAAGGCCAATTTGATAAGGTATTTGAAACATTTAAAATGAATAATGAAAGAAAACATAGTTTTGTATCTGCTGCCCCGAATTTAAACATTGGGAAAGTTCACTTAAAGCTCAGAACCTCTGTCTTGTCTTGAGAAAGCAGAAGACCAGCTGTTATAGGCCCTCTTTTCTGTCCTTGACAGCAACTGCCTGGGGCTGAGCAGCTGCTGTTGCCTGTGGATGGACTGCCTTCCCTCCAGTGCCTCACCCCTGGCCCTCTTCCCTCATTTATGTGGCTTGTCTGCTCTGAGCTTGCACATAGTGGGAGGCTAGAGAATGTTGACTCCCTCCCCCTTGATAGGTCATTTATAGATCAAGTCATACTTGTTTATATCTCTGTTCTGCATTTGTCTTTAATTTATCAGCTTAGAAAGACAAACCTTTGAGTTAAGGCCTCCGCCTCTCCATCCTTTAAGAGTGCTGTCTTATTGTCTTCTGGTCCAGGTCGACCAATGCTTTGAACTTTTGAAATGAAAAATACTTCAGGGGACCAGAGATTTGTCTCCCACATAAGCTAGCCCCCCCAGACCCTCATTTCTTCTTTCTAATGATTATGCCAATAGCAAATTACATTGAGAAATAAGCTATTGCTTTGGAATGTTCCAGTTTAAATTGTGCTTTTTCTCTTTCAAGGGCTCCACAAATATTAATGAATTCCTGACTCTAGCTGGATCCACGCTTCTATACCACTCTTCCTTCTGTGGGGGAGTTTCTCTTCCTGGGTTCTCAGAGACTCGAATTATTGCTCATACAAAGTTTGAGGCCACAGATGTTTCGTTTTCCTTTTCCTTTCAAAAGGCAATTTACTTAGTGGGATTCATTTGGCGCCCTAGAGGATAGGCTTCTTTAATGGGTTTCTAGGGGCTTCCACAGGGAGCTAGCCAAACAATGAAATACCAATCTTTTTGGTTTAGGGATGGAGAGAACCTTTGTATTCCAAATAACCATGCTACAAGCAGCCATTCCAGAGGAAGTAGCATGAGTGGAGGATACTCACAGCCTTTGGGATCAGACCTGAGTTCAAATTCTGCTTCCTAGTTCATTATTTGAGTTTAAGTTAGGATATTATGTTCCTCATTTATAAAACGGAAAAAATGATAAGACCCACCTTATAGGGTTGGTTTTAGAAGTCATTGGTAATAAATAAAGTTAAAACAACCATACTATGTTTAATAATTCTTACTGTCCATCTTAAATCTTTCCAATGAAGTCATCTTGGATATGGAAGCACAGCCTATAAGCAAAGCCAACTCCCACTCCAACGGAGGAATTGAACAGATTATGGAAGTGAACAAAACAAATGCTCACTCCTCAGACTCCTGCCATTTTAGGTTAATGTTTCTATCCAAGAAGAAACAGGACAGAAATTGTTATGCTGTTTGTTGAATGTGTACTGCTTCAGAGCAAAGCTGGGCTGGCGATCTATATGATCTCCTGGAATCTTCCAGTACTTTGAGGAACTAGAATCATTATACCTCCCATCTTTAGATGGAAGAAATGAGGCTTAGAGACATTGCAGAACTTGTCTAAAGTCACACAGAAAACAGGGGGAGGAGCTGAAAGTGGAGAGCATGTCTATTCTGAGTCTGCACTGGCTTCAGACCGGCCCTGGTCAATAGTGATGACTGTCTTCCATCTTGTCCAGATATTTCATAAAACCCAAACATTTTCTTTTCTTCTGACTAGGCCAAACAGACCCACAAAAATATCAGGGGTCTTTGTTTTGGTCACTCAGATTATCTCTCATTCACAAGATGTCCTTGAGGAATCCAAAACAGGAGAATGAATTCATTAGTGTTCAATGAATGTAGTTTGGCATGAAAAAAAAATAATTCAAAACATGAAACTGTGGGACAGTCAGAGGAAATCAGATTTTGAATCCTGAGGCATCTTCGTTCTTTCCAGATCTTTGGTGAGAACTCAAGAATGGGCTGGACAGCTCAGGCACTGGCCCTGCACCAGGCATTGTACTCAGTATTTCCACACAGTGATCTCATCTTGTCCTCACCTCAGTGCTTTGAGGTAGTTATTATGGTCCCAATTTCCAGATGAGAAAGCTGAGGCCTGGGAAATCTAAATGGGACCACTGCATTTTTCTCTCCTTATCAGGACAGAACAGACAGCTGGAAAAATGTTCTGCCTGAGGTCACACCGAAACATACATGGCTGACCAGAGAATATTTGGACCTTGAGGGTGGACTCAGCTCCTAGGTGTGATGTAAAGGTGAAATAGTGAGCATCTTCATTGGGCCATGTGGTTGTAGAGCCAGCTTACATATCCACATTTGTATGTGGCCAAGAGCTGGAAGACGTTCTGGTGCCAGAATCCTTTCACTCTTTCCTTCTGAAGCTCCCTGCCAAGGATGTCAGTACATAAGGAGGCAAAGTAGCTGGCGAATCCCTGCAAACCTGAGAGACAGCTACTTCTGTGAGCAAAGGGAGTGTGAGGCTGTGGGTGGGAGGCCTCGGAGAGTCTCTGGCTTCTCATCTTGGCTTGCTCACCCTCACCCCAAAGAGGGATCTTCTACTTCAGTTTGAGAAAAGGGCAATCCAAATCACATTTGCCACCACTGGAGGGAAAAGATACGAGCTGGAAGATATGAGAGAGAGTGTTTGTTCCCAGATCCTAACATCACCCTAAGATCACCCTAAGATCACCCCATGATCACCTGGGTCAGGATGTGACAAGGAGAGGAGGTATAGACCCGAAAAGAGATGGCACAGGCTCCTCCTGGGCAGGAAGAAGAAGACCCCCACCCTGTCCTGATCCATGAGGCAAGAAGTAAAGAATAGATATTCATGGGGTCTGAAATGGGGTGGGGGGGGCAGGAAGGGAAAGGTTAAAGCTTGGATACTGGTGCCTGTCTTTAAGGTAGAGGGTCCATAATAAAGCAGACATTCCTGCCAGGCTCTGAAAAATAGTGCCCACGATGCCTCTCCTTTAGGGGAACCAGAAAGGCAGATAGTGAGGGGAGCCGTGCTGAAGGTCCCTGAGACCACCCTCCCACTGGCGATGCTCTAGAAGGACTCACAGGACCCAGTCTATAGCTGTATTGAGCACACACTATGCTTATTACAGTGAAAGGATACAGGACACAGTCAGCAAAAGAAAAGGGTCCAAAGTCAGGCACAGGCTTCCAGACTTCTCTCTTCGTGGAGTCACGCTGGACACAAGTCCCCCGGCAATGAGTTGTGACATGCATGAAATGGTGTCTTCCAGGCAACTCATTAGAGACTCAGCACCCAGGGTTTTTTTACTGGGATCTGGTCACATAGGCACCCCCTGCCCAGTACGTACACATGTTTCAGACCCCCAGAAGGGTGGCAGGTGTTCAATATCACCTGTACTGTTTACATATTTTAGGTGCAGTGAACCACTCTTATTATTCTGGAATTGTGCAAGTTCCCAGGCACCAGCCAAGTGCCAACCTTGCAAGTAGACCTTTCTAAAGGTACAGGTCTAAGGCTTGGGTGTTAACTCTTTTCTGTAAGTCTGTTTTCCAAGACTCCTCCAGGTGGGGAGGGTACATGTGTCTGTGCTGTCTGTGTGTATGTGTGTGGGGCGGGAGAGGAGAGGAAGTAGAAGACGGGATACAGATTCCTTCCTCCTCACGGACAAAGGCAGCAAATTGAGGAGAGGAGCAGAAAACTACCTCCATCAAGCATAGCTGACTTCTATCTGAGGACCCTCTGCTGGGTGGCAGTTGTGGCAAAGGTAGGCACAATTTCTCACCCTTGTAAGATTTATAGGAAGATGTGGTGTAGCTTATCTGGCTCAGAAATCCCACAGGCATTCCTCGCAGTGCCACTCATTGGAACTTGGAGGATGATTTCTAATTTTCCAAACCAATTTTGCTGACCTAATTCTCTCTCTCTCTCTTTTTTTTAAATCAACTTTTCTGCCAAGAAAGGGGATTGAGGAATGAAAGTAGCTTAATGGAACCAGCTATTTGGACTGCAGGGCTGGTGTCTCCATGGAGATGGGGTTGCAGGCAGAGTCTAGACAGGGATTGGCTGGGATGCAGGGAAACAGCTTTGTGCCTCCCACTGTAGCTGTGAAGTGCATGGAGGGCCCCTTGGATGGAGGAGAACTGCCTTGCTCTGGGGCCTGGCTCCAGGTGTGGCTGAACCAAATGGGTGTGAGTCCCTCATAGCTCACTCCTATGTTCTTTGCAGCAGGGCCAGGATGAGAAGTGGGCAGGTCACTGAGGCATGTCCCCTGCCCTTGAAAAGCTCATGGTCTGGTGGGGTAGGCTGATGGGGCAAGAAGTCATGAAAACACAGAACGCTAAGTGACCATGGCCAGAACCCAGTGCAGCAAATGGGGGCTTCACCAGAGGCCTCATTCCTGAGGGAAAGGTCTGGGAAGGCTAGCAAGGAGACAGCTTGCAGGGGGAAGGCAGTGGAAAGGCATGCCAGTGGCAGTAAATCTAAAACTTTCAGGAACTAAGGAGAGAGAGATTGGGAGGGAGGGAGGGCGACAGGGAGAATGAGAGACAGGGAAGGAGAGTGTGTGTGTGTGTCAGTAATTTGGGGTGTGTGTGTGTGTGAGGGTTCCTGGAACAGTAGTCATTGGCAATGTGGGACAGGTAAGCAGGTAACAAAGGCAGTGCAGTGCTGAGGGGAAAAAAATGTGTTTTTGTTCCAAACAGATCTGACTTCTAGGTCTTGCTCCACTACTGATGGGCTGGAAAAGTTGAGCAATTTATCTGGAAAGCAGGACTATCCCCCATATCCACCTTCTGAGATACTGGGTAGAACTGAGTGAGCTAGCATTTGTAAAGTGCTGAGTATCTGCCAATCAAAGATGTGAGCTCCTTGCTTTCTTCTCTTAGAAGCCAGGCAAAGAGTTTTGGTCTTTGTCTTGATCTAACTATAGTTTCCAGGTCACTTGAAACGTGGAAACTGTTGGACTTGTGTGTAAATGCTGGTTTCCGGGTGTCTGTGAACACTGAGGGAATGAAAATCTCTAGGTGTAAGGTCCAGGACCCCATATCTGGTCAGTCTCCTCAGATGGCTCTGATGCTTAGTAAATCATAGATGTACTGTGTCTGGATGTGAGGTCAGCCCCATAGTGGGCTGAGATGGGATTTGCAGCTGCTCTCACAAAATGTGCTGAGGAATAATTTAGGAAGATCCCTCTGGAGGCCAGCAGAGATAATAGATTGGGAGGGGAAGGCAGGAGAAACCAGAGACAAGATGACCCCCATGAGAGGTGCCTTTCTGTCCCATCAACAAGAATCACCCATGGGACCCTTAGGCCCTTGGAAGCCCAAAGGCAAATGGCACTTCCTTTGAGGGGCTGTCAGTCAGGGAGGACAGGTGATGGCAACACAGTGTAACACGTGATGGTCCTCATGTTGCAGAAACACTTAGACCAAATTCAGCTGAAAGGATGCACAATTGTAACAGTAACAGTGATGGCCACAAGAAGTATTAGTTTATCACTTTCACATTTATGTGGCACTTTGGCTTTTTGCATTATTCATCTTGGTTGTGGTTTGTGACAGTTTTACATAGATTAGTGTAATGACTTAGAGCCATTTGGCAGGTGGCAAAGTAGAGATCTGTTTTGTGCTGGGAGGAGCCAGACTTGGTATGTGGGGGTATTTTCTATGTGATCATAGAAAGTTGGATGGGCCACGAATGGGTAAAATGGGAAGAAGCGGAAGGAATCAAGATTTATGCAGGGATACATGTGGATAAGAATAAATAGAAAGTGTGTAAAAACAGACTTCAGATGATGGCAGGATTATAATGGGTGTTTTCCTCTCAGATTTCCAGTGTTGTTCTTATTATAATGGTGTAGCACACTTTGAATAAAAATAAACTCCGACACAGTTATAGATTTATCAGCAGTATAGCATATGACAAAGCAGCTGTATTTCTGAGTTAGACCTGAGTTTATTTTTTTAAATTTATTTATTTATTCATAGAGTTTAAGAGTTTAAATCTTCACTCTGCCTTCATATATGTAAAGTCATTGACATCTGTAAAATGGACACATCACTAGTAACTTCCCCATAGGGTTTCGAGGACATGAAATGATGTAACCCATATATGTGCACTGTCATGCTAAGTAAGGTCATTACCATGGGTCAGGCCTATCCTGAAGGCTTCATGCATTGCCAGTGTGAGGTAGCCATCAGTATCACCCCCATTTTAGAGAGAAGTAGGTCAGGGATCTCAAAGGCCAAGCAACTCACCCAGGGTCACACAGCAAGTTAGTGAGGAAACAGGCTTTTCAGTCTAGACAATTGGGGTCTAAAGCTCTACTCCATTAAGTGCTTAATGCTAGGTACAGGACTAGGGAAACCAAGATGTCATTGGGGCAAAATTGATGGAGAATTTACCATCCCCTTGCACTTTCCACTCAAGCCCTACTGTCAGGATCTTTGGGACCAAGCCAGGAGCAAGGCACTGGGTGGCCTAATTCTGTCTCTGGAGGTTCCAGCTGTCACATACAAAAGATGAATGCCTGTCAGACAGCTCAGTTTTTATCTCCCCACAAAGTTTAATTCCCCTGATGTGAGTGGTTCAATTGCTTTGAGGTTTCCATTCTTCATAAAAAGGGTGGTTTACTGGGCATTGTGATGCCATGAGGCTGCAGTACATGAATGTGAATGAAATTTTTATTTCCTGCCATCAGGAGGATCCTAGATCAGTGTCCTGGCTTGGCAGACAGTGAGAGGGTTTTGTTCTTCTCTTCTGTCTTCCTAACTCCTGGGATTTCGACACATAGGTGACATACCCCCTAGAATGAATTTATAGTACATATTGTCATGTTTCATTGCATTATTGCAAGCTAAGGCAGCAGCAGGACAGAGAAATATTTACCAAAAGTGTGTTTAAAGCAGTGGTTAGTACTGAGAACTTCAGAATCAGATATTCCAGAGTTCCAATCAAGCTCTGCAGCTTCAGGCAGGCTACACTGTGTACCTGTGCCTTTGTTTACACAGCTGTAAAATGGGGGCAATAACTGGGCTTATAGGTTTCTCATGAAAGATTTTAAAAGGATAATACATACAAAGTGCTGGACATAGTACCTGGTGCATTTACTGAGTGATCAGTAAGTGGTTGCTATTGTTGGTTGAGTCTGTACACCAGGACAACCCTGGGCAATTTTACAGGCATCATCTCAATTAATCCTCACAGCAGTTCTGTAGGCTAAGAGTTTTGTCCCTATTTAACAGATAAGGAAATGGGCTCAGAGGGGTGAGGCATCGTGCCCAAGATCCCACAGTTCATCAGAGGCAGATGTAGGCGGACAGCCCTATTTAGATGAGGCTACCACTACTGTAAAGAACTTCATGGATATTGCCGAGAATGCAGGGCCAGTCCTCCCAGCCATCAGAGAGAAGCCTCTCATCTTTGATGGGCACAGCAGAAAGACAAGGAGATCGCTTCAGGGGCAACCAATAATTCTTCCCGCACCAGATGAACTACTCCAGATAACCTTAGGCAATGATTTTATCCAGTCACCCTGCAAGCTGTGAAATAGTTAAGAAGGGCCCTGAAAAATTCACTACTTGTAGTGCTTTGTGCCAAAGATGAGAAAGGGGATGTGGGGTAGGGAATGTGGGATATGCATTAGCATCCTCTCTACCCAGTGCCAGCTCATGAGCCAATATCTGGGACCACAGAGGCAAACAAGATATGGTTCCTGCTCCACAATACACACAATAGAATAGACAATCATGATATGCAGGCTGAGTGCTAAGTGGTAGAGGAAAAACAGTGTGGTGAGAGCACAAGTAGGCAATGGAAGGCTTGTCAGGGAAGGCAACATGCTGTGATTTGGGTTTTGAAGCATGACTAGGAGCTCACTAAGAGAGGAAAGGCTGAAAAGGTGCACAAGAGCAATGCATGTTGAGGAAAATGGCAGTCTTCCTGAGGGGTTGGAGCTTTTGGAGTGCATGTGGAGGAACATGGCAGATGATATGGAGAAATCAAGGAGCTCTCATTTGTATCACTGCCAGGCTGTGGGAGGGCACTATATCAGTTTCCTAGGGCTGGCATAACAAATAGCCACAGACCATGTGGCTTAATGCAATAGAAACTTATTCTCACAGCTCTGGAGACCAGAAGTCCAAAATCCAGGCAGGGTACTGCACTCTCTGAAGAGTCTTTCCTTGCTTCCACATTCTGGTGACTCCAGGTGCTCCTCAGCTTGTATTCCAATTTCTGCCTCTTCCTTCAAATGGCCCCCTGTTCTGTGTGTTTGTCTTCCTCTGTATGTCTCTTTTAAGGGCACTTTTTCTTGGATTTAGAGCCCACCTGCATAATCCAGGATGATTTCATCTTAAGATCTTTAACTTAATTGCATCTACAAAGACTTCATGTCCAAATAAGGCCATATTTACAGGTTCCAGAGGTGACGACATGGACGTATGTCTTGGGGGACCACTATTCAACTCACAACAAGGTTTCACAGGCATTATCTGATTTAATCTTAGAACTCTTGACAGGCAGATACTATTATTATTACCTTTTACAGGAAAGGAGCCTCACTCAAAGGGATGAGAGGTAAACTTTATGAAAGCAGGGTCTTTCTCTGTCTTCCTCAGCTTATGCCAATGTGTAGAATTGTTTCTGGCATATTGTAGGGGCTCAGGTAATATTTAGTGAATAAATGCTTAATGAGGAATACAGCATGGGCTAAGAGCCCACATTAATACTTCACTGAATTAGACTCTGCACTATATTATTTATTTATTTATTTATTTATTTATTTATTTATTTTAAATTTTTTTTTTTTATTTACTTAGGATAGTCACAGAGAGAGAGAGAGAGGCAGAGACACAGGCAGAGGGAGAAGCAGGCTCCATGCACCGGGAGCCCGATGTGGGATTCGATCCCGGGTCTCCAGGATCGCGCCCTGGGCCAAAGGCAGGCGCCAAACCGCTGCGCCACCCAGGGATCCCTATATTATTTAATTAGCTGTGTGATTCTGAGAAAATTGGGTAACCATTCTGTACCTTCATCACCTCATCTAAAACAATGAAGATGGGGAATCCCTGGGTAGCTCAGCGGTTTAACATCTGCCTTCAGCCTAGAGCGTGATCCTGGAGACCCGGGTTGGAGTCCTGCATCAGGCTCCCTGTATGGAGCCTGCTTCTCCTTCTGCCTGTGCCTCTGCCTCTCTCTCTCTCTGTCTCTAATCAATAAATAAATAAAATCTTAAAAAAATAAAACAATGAAGATGAAGGGCTGTTGTGAGGTTTACAAGAATAAATCCATGTCCGGTGCCAAGAATGATGTCTGGCACATAAACAGTGCTTAGTAAATGGAAATGTGCCATATTATTCCATACTACCTCTCAAGAGGGAAAGCAGACCATGGTGGTTTATTATGGTGCACTGAGAAAAGTGTCAGGGAGCTGTGAGCAGACAGGGGAGGTGCTGAATACTGCCTGAAGACTTTTGGGGAAGACTTCCCGGGAAGAGGAGATGCTTGATCTGGGCCTAGAATGAGCAGCAGGACCAGCAAGTACAAGGGCGTGGGAGTGGGGAAACAAGGGTGCATCCAGACAGTGGAGGGAAGGGCTGAGGCCCAGTGTGGTGGGGGTGGGGGGCGGGTTTGCTGAACGCACATCTGACTGAAGTAGAAGACACCGGGGCTGGTCCTGGAATGAAGCATTCATGGTGTTCCTGAGATGCCTCTGTGTATTGTCTGAACCTATCTTTTACCAATCACTATGGGACCTTGGGCAAGTCACTTAACCTGTCAGAGCCTCAGTTTCTCCACCAGCAAAGTGGGCATAATAATTCTACTTACAGTATGTGATTGTGCGAATATTAGTATACAGTAAGTTCCCAATAACTCTTAACACCTATGATTTTTTAAAAAGGTATTATTTATTTATTTGAGAGAGAGCATACAAGTGAGGGGGAGGGACAAAGGGAGAGGGAGAAGCAGACTCCCTGCTGACCAAGGAGCCCAATCCCAGGACCTGTGATCGTGACCTGAGCCAAAGGCAGATGTTCAACCAACTGAGCCACCCAGGTGCCCCAGCACCTATGATTAATATCATTCTTACTACTGCTGCTACTATCACTGTATGAATGTACAGCCCATGGTGGGTGGTCATTATGGCTCCTGTCCTGGCACAGATTTGCTGGAGTTGTGAACTGCGTACTCTGTGTTGAGCTCTTTCTCTGTTTTCTCTCTGACCTGTGCTCAAAAACATAAGGAGAAATCTTAGACAGGCCTTAGCAGATCCCAGCCTAGATTCTGGCCCCAAGGGTAAGATGCTCTTGTTTGAGCATGTTTTAGGGTTTGTGGTGGGTGGGATTGAGAATAGGAGATGGAAAAGAACAGAAGGCCAAGTGCAGGTATCTCAGTGCTCCATCCTATATAAACACAATGTGGTTTGGACCAGGTCGCACATCCATCTGCTTGTGCATATCTGGGGAAGAGTGTTTGTGTATGTGTGTGCACACACATACTGTGTGGCCTTACTTCGATTCAGCATTTCAGTTCAGGAGATGTTTACTGGCCCCACTCTGTAGGAGTCCTGGTGCCAAGCACAGAGTAAAGGATGAGATATGCTCGCTGCCCAAGGCATTCCCCAGCAAAGGGAGGATTCAGAGGTATGAAAAGGTCATGATAACAGAAGGAGCACCCTCAGAGCAGCCGAAGCAGGTGCTGGTTCAGAGCTGGGCCAGGAAAGGATAGCAGGACTAGATTGGAAGGTTTGAGGAGCCATCCTCCATGATGAAAAAGGACACGCAGGAGTCCCAGGCTGAGAAGCGCAAGTGCTAGAGTGTTCGGTGGGCTGGACATGGCTGGAGGGGACCATGCGAGCCAGGGAGTGGTGGCCCAAGTGGCTGGAGGTGGCAGAGATAGGCCAGGTTGACCCTAAAAGGCCAGGCTGAGCAGAATGTTACCTGAAAGCATGGGATGGATGTTGTGGGAAGTGGGTCTCCTGGGCGGGACAAAGGTGACTTAGGTCTCAAAGCCCAGTGGCACCTCATCCCGGCATTCTCTCCCCTTGTTCCCTGTCTCAGCTACACTGCTCCTTCCAGATCCACTAGGACCCAGCTATTCCTTTTATGGGTCTTTGGACTGGCGCCTCATCCTGAACCACTCTGGCCAGAGACTTCTTGTGCAGGGCTCCTTCTCTCACCCTGGACCACCCTGGTATGTGCTGTTCCAGATCCCACTCAGGGCTTGTTTTATAATTATTTCTTTGTGGTTTTGCTTGTTCACAGTCTGACCCTGTTTCTGCCATAAGTTCCCGAATTTAGGACTATATAGCAGCATCTGGCTTCCTATGTGCCCTTCATAAAAGTGTGCTGAGTGGATGCATGGATGAGTGTGTGAAGGGTGGGCCTGGAGACAGGGAGCAGGAGCTATGTCCAGTGATGAGGACCGCACCTCTCAAGAAACCCAAATTTAGCACGGGACCTATTTCTAGATCCAAGCTGTTACATCAGGAAGTGAAGCTGAGGGCTGTAGGACCTCTCTGAGGTTGTACAAATCCAGTCAATACTGATCTGCAGCCAGGCTTTCACATTGCAAGTTGCTTTGTGGGGAAGTAGGAGCCTCTCTCTGGGGTCCTCTCCGAGGCTCCCCCCTCTGTGCTGGGAGTTTTACTGTAGGGACCAAAGCACTAATTATCTGTCAGAAAGGGAGAGGCCAGCTGAGGATGGCCAGTTCCACAGGAGGCCCTGTGGGGAGCTCTCCTCAGGGAGTATCTCACCCAGGTACCCAATTAGAAACCTTGGTCTACTCCCTGCTTCTCTTCCAACAATGCTGTTTCCAAGAATCTAGACCAGCGCAAATGTTACCCTTTGTCCCCAAAGTCAACACCCCCCTCCTCCCCTCTCACATCATTCTGCTCACCTCCTAGGAGCTTCTCAAACCATGCACCCCTTCCATCCCCCCTGCCTCAAGTTCAGCTTCAGCATTTGAGGCATGCCCTAGTGCATCAGCCTTCCCACTGGCCTCTCTGCCTCTAGCCACACTCCTGCAAGCCTGCCTCCATGTTGCCTCCAGAGACATATTTCCAAAGCATAATTTATATCCTCTCACTTCCCTCCTCAAAACCTTCCAGGGGTGGGGGGGGGGCAACCTGGTGGCTCAGTGGTAGAACATCTGCCTTTGGCTCAGATGGTGATCCTGGGATCCTGGGATCGAGTCCTGCACCAGGCTCCCCTCAGGGAGCCTGCTTCTCCCTCTGCCTGTGTCTCTGCCTCTCTCTCTGTGCCTCTCATGAATAAATAAATAAAATCTTAAAAAAAAAAAACACCTTCAGGGGCTCCCTGTTACCCTGGGGATAAAGTCCAAGTTTTAGCCTGATCCCTCCTTCTCTGTCCTCTTGCCACCTACTCATTGCCCCAGACCTCTCTCCTGCTCTCTTGCATCCTCTGGCCAGCCATGTCAAACCATATGATGTTTTTTTCTCCTCTGCTCAGAACCTTTTTCCTTTCCTATCGTAGCATTCTTCCCTGAAGTTACTTCCAACATTGCCTCCCCCAGGAGGCCTCCCAGGATCCCTTACCTCCAGGCTCCCCTGTGCAGATGCCCTCACTCATGGTGCCACCCCATGTGCTGCATGTGCCCACATCCATCTGTCCACCTTTCCCTCACCCTTTAGGCTGTGAGGCTCCAAGGGAGGGCCTGTGCTTGGTCACAGCCCTGTATTTTCTGACCTCCACAGGCTCTTAGGACCTCCTGCTGCAGAAGTTATCAAGATTCAGGACAGGGAGGCAAAGCCCACTTTCCTTTAAATGGTCTCTGCTCAGCCTTATTGCGGGGCTCTGAAACACATGGCAGGAGTTAGCCTCGCTCAGCATAATCCCTTGGGTGGGCTGTGTTCCTGGCATCCTCCTCCAGCACCAGACGCTTGTCTCTGGCAGTGATATAGGGCACCCTGCCCGGTGTCTATGTGCTACACTCTTCTCAGCACTGCCTGTGCATGACGACCACCTTGGGGCTTGGACTCTCCCATCAGAGACTTTGGTGTCATTGTTCTGGGGCAGGTTCAGAGCATCAGGTTTGTTTAAAATGCTGCCCAGGATATTCTAAGAAAGTATAGCCAGCTTGAGAACCACTCATACCTAGTCATACTAGAACGGTGGTCCTCGTCCTTGATTGTATATTATAATCATACTCTGAGAGTTCATAAGACTACCCATGTCCTGGACCTACCATCCCTGAGCCAATAAATCGGAGTCTACCATAGTGGTTGCAAGCTTGGCATTTCAGCATTGAATCTTACAAGATCTTCCTTCCCTCCCTCTCTCCTTGATTCCCTCCCTCTTTTTTCTTGTTCCAGAAACATTTACTGTGCTTACCTGTTGAGCTCTGGGAGTACTGTGGTGAATCAGACCCTACCCCTACTAGGTGGGGGCATAACAGGGCTTAACTCAGGGGTGTTAGGAAGGGAAGAGCCCCCCCTCCCCTTAAGGGGAATGTGCCCCCATGAACAGGTGTGCTGGGCCCTGCTCCAGATCTCAGTGTCTCCTCCTCTTCACCAACACGCTGCTGACCCAGGGACGCCCCTGCTGGGTCAGGCAAGAGACTGGGTCTCTGCTCACTCAGGTCACATTAGGATGGGGGCTTTCCAGGGGCTGCCCCAGTTCCTGAATCAAACTGGCGGTGGTGGTAGGGTGGGGCTGCAGGCCCCTATTCTCTCCTTGGCACAGGTGAGGTATGCAGCTGTCCTTTGTCCATGGACGTGCCTACAAGCATGTCTGTGTCTCAGTCTCATACATGGCTCTGGTAGGGCATACCAGCAGGACTTTAAGGCCCTTTTGATGGAAAGAATCAACCTGGGCTCTGGGAACTTTTTAAAAATTGAGGTAAATTTCACATATGAATTAACTAAAGTGAAAAATTCAATGCCATTTAGTGCATTCACAATAGTGTGCAAGTACCACCCCTACCTAATTCCAAAACATCACCCCAAACAGAAACTGTTTCCATGGCTGTCATTCCCTGCTTCTCCTCACCCCCAACCCCTGACAACCACCAATCAGCATTCTGTCTCTACAAACTGACCTATTCTGGATATTTCTATAAATGGAATAATACAATATGTGGCCTTTTATGTCTGGCGTCTTTCATTTGGCATGTTTGCAAGGTCCAAGGTCCATGTTTACATTTGTACTATCTACCAGTACCTCATTCCTTTTTATGGATGAATAATATTCTATTATATGGATGGACAATGTACTTATTCATTTATTAGTTGATGGACATTTGGGCTGTTTCTACCCTTGGCTATTGGGAAATCTGGGCATTTAAGATTCTTTACCTCTATACTCCAAACATCTGCTGACTAGGTATTCCTTGTCCTTAGCATAGCTAGTGGTCTGTGGTGGCGCCCTTCCCTCTACTAATCAGATACTATTTTCAAGGTCCCTAGGGGGGTGTATGCATATTTGGGGCATCTCTTGCTTCAGGTTCCAGCCTCCTCTGACATCTTTATCTCTCTCCACATCCTACATGGGTGATTCCAGTCTGATCTCTGCACTCTCCCATCCCACCCCACCACCACCCCAATCTTGGGCAGGAGGCTGATGAGTGTGCAACAGACTGAGAGTTCAATGTACAAATGGAGAGAGCAAACATCGCACTGTGCTGACAAGAGTTTAGAAGTGAATATTGCAGGGGCACTGGGGTGGCTCAGATGGTTGGGTGTCCGCTTTCAGCTCAGGTCATGATCTCCAGGTCCTGGGTGGAGCCCCATATTGGGCTCCCAGCTTAGCGGGGAGTCTGCTTCTTTCTCTCCCTCTGCTTCTCCCCCTGTTTGTGCTTTCTCTCTCTCTTTCTCAAATGAATAAATAAAAAATCTTAAAAAAAGAAGTGAATTTTCCATGTCACCATCTGAAAGGAAAAAGTACTTTTTCTCCATCCTTCCACTACACTTGTGACATCAAACGTGTGAGGTTTTTCTCACACCAGGTAATTCTGCAATTCTCAGTGGACAGTGACTAGATGTTCTATAGTTTAACTCAACTCTGACACTAGCTGCTGGAGTGAGTGCCCACCCCACAAGTTAAGGGCTCAGTCCCAACAGACTGCCTGATTCAGATGCCAGTTGCAGGTCCTAGGCTGTATCTGTGTTCCTGAACAAGTGGCTCTTCACCAGGGGCTCCTACCACCTCCTCCTCAGTTTTAATAATTTGTTGTAACAGGTCACAGAACTCAGGAAAGCGTTTTACTTAGTATTATTGATTTATTACGAAGGATACAAATGAACATCCCCCTGAGGAGATACACATGGCCAAGTGTGGAAGGAAGCACAAGAGCTTCTGTCCCTGTGTAGAGTAACAGAATGAGCCACACTCCTGGCATATGGACGCATTCTTGTTCACCAGCCTGGAAACTCTGTAAATCCCTTCAGTTAAGGTTTTTGTATAGGCTTCATTACATGATTGATGAAATCATTGGCATAATTGATAAAATCATTGGCCATTAGTGATTGAACTCAACCTCTCCTCTCCCCATGGGTGAAGAGGTGGGGTCGAAAGTTCCAACCCTCTAATCATATGGCTGGCTCCCTTACAAATGGCCCCCATCCTTAGAGGCTTTCCAAAAGTCATGTCACTAACAAATTCAAGTGTGGTTGCAAGGGGCTCCTTATGAATAATAAAAGACACGCCTTTCATTTCTTTGGATCTGGGCTATTTCAGGGACTGGGCATAAAACCCAAATATTAGAACAAAAGATGCTTCTAGTGCTCCTATAATTTAGGAAATTATAAGCTTTTTAGGAGCTGTGTGCCAGGAATTGTGAGCAAGACCCAAATATATATGTTTCTTATATCATAATAGCACATTGTCCTAGAACTTCATACATATATGCATAGGGTACTTCTCACAGACAGGGTCTGCCTATTGGGTTTGGAGGGACACCTCCCATCTCCATCTTCCACTTATCCTTTTCAAATGCCTCCCACCCAGTATTTAATGCTGCCGTCAGGGACGCCTGGGTGGTTCAGTGGTTGAGTGTCTGCCTTTGGCTCAGGTTGTGATCCTGGGGTCCTGGGATGGAGTCCCACACTGGGCTCCCCGCATGGAGCCTGCTTCTCCCTCTGCCTGTGTCTCTGCTTCTCTCTCTCTCTCTGTCTCTCATGAATAAATAAATAAAAATTTAAAAAATAATGCTGCCAACAAACAACTCCATTCATTTGGAGCAACATAAACTTCTGTCTCCTCTGGTCTTATAAACATGCCCTGGGATGGGAAGGAGAGGGTGGGGATCCTCAAGGTTGATTTTATTTTTCTTCTGAATCAGAAGAATTCTCCCATATTTCTGGGCCAACTTGTTCAAAAAGCCACCAGCTTTTAAAAACAGCATGAAAAAAATTATGCTTGTTACACTAGGTGCTCCATGTCTTGGTGACTACACTACCACTTTCTACATGGGGAGTGGGAAGGGGCCAGTGCAAGCCTGGAGGTGCCTCTGAAATTAGCCATTTACCCTTTTCTGGTAAATCTTGTCTGTTTAGTGTTGTATTATTTTCTTTAAATCTTGCTTGTAGATAATGGTTAGGAGCCAGGCTTTCACTGTGAGGAATTTGGAGACCATGAGGTGCTTTTGAGGGGAGAAGAGACATGTCCTGACTTAGATTTTGAAAGGACCTCCTGGGTCGCTGCTGCATGTGACCACATTGTAGGGGTTGAGAAGGCTGCTAGTCAGAGGCTGCTTTGGGACTGCAGGTGAGAGGTGGGGATGACTTGGCAGGGTTGAAGATGGCCGGGAGCTCAGAGGCCATCAGACTGTGGATGTATTTGAAGGCAGAAACCATAGCATCCACTGTAGATTGGGTGTAGAATATGAGAAGAAGAGTCAAGGATGACTCCAAGATTTTTGGCCTGAGTGACTGTAAAGGTGGAAGTGGGTAAAAAATGTAGATGGAACAGATGTGGGATGGCGAGGAGCAGGGGATTGGTTTGGTAATGTGTCTAAGGTGCCTACTGCATGTCCAAGTGGAGGTGAAAGAGGCAGTTGCATCTGAGATTGGAATTCAGTGGTGGTAGGGAGGGAGGTGGTGATGGAAGGCAGAAACTCTGGAAGTGACAGATGATTACAGTGACAGATTAATGATTCCCCCCACCCCACCCCCACCCCCACAGCCTTTGAACCTGAGCACACACACACTTAACAGGAAAAGTGAACAAAATCAGGAAAACTAAATGAGGGGGGAAATCACACATTGGCCAAGAGAGAGCTTCAGAAAGTATGTAGCAGAAGGGGGAAACTGAGGCCTAAAGAGTACAGGTGCTTTGCTTCAGGTCATACCCCAAGTTAGTGACAGAGTGAGACAGCCAGTTCTTCTGGCCCCAGGCCGCTCCTGTTCTTTCTGACCTACCACATTGCCTACCAGCTCCACAATTCCAAGCCTGCCTGTGTGCCAGGCTGAAGGCAGGTAGGGCTGAGGCTGGATGACTCTCAACTCTGTTTTCCTCCAGGTCACCATTCTTGTCAGCCTGGCCCTCGCTTTCCTTGCCTGCATCGTGTTTCTGGTGGTTTACAAAGCCTTCACCTATGACCACAGCTGCCCAGAGGGATTTGTCTATAAGGTAAGGGACTTCTGGCAGGTGAGTGGCCCCAGGTGATGGCCAACTTCAATTGAAGGGTTTATCAGTGTCTTCTTTTCACTGGAATCCAAATTCAGGCAACCTCCTGCAGACTATTTAAGATGTAGTATGTGTCAGGCAAGGACTTTCACAAAGGACTTGGTGTCCTTCCAGTAGGCAGTAGAGTTCCTCCTCCCAAATGATGCTCTTCAGAGTCAGGAGTCAGGAGGTTGTCCAGCTTCAGGCTGGAGGTCAGGAGTCAGGGAGAGCTTGCCTCTGCTTGACATAGGTGGGTCCGTCTTCACAAGGCTCTGCTTTGGCACCATTCTTCCTGGTTTGATGTCTGATTCCCAGCTCCTGTGGTAGGAGTGGGTGCTTTAGAGGTGTCCTGAGTCCTTCTGTTGGGCCTTTCCTACTGAACTCTGCTCGGATCTCCTTCCCTTGAAGAACCCAACCAGCTGCATGACTTTGGGGCATCTCCTTATCCCTCTGAACCTCAGTTCTCTTACCTGCAAAATGGGCACTGGTAATACCTTCCTGCAGGATTTTTGTGAGGCCTTAGGGAGAGAATTTAAGTTAGCAAAGGACCTACTAGACAATGGGCTCTCAATGAATATTAGTTGTAATAAAGACAGAATCTGTTCTACAGCAAAAACAGGTGATACAAGTATTTATAAATTGCCATTACTGAGCATCTAAGTCACACCCTTTCCTAGATATTTTCATAAATATTATCTCAATTGAACTGCACATGCATTTTGAAAAATAGGTTTTCTTGCTCCCATTTTACATATGAGAAAATAGGGTAAGAATGTGTAGGGTAAGAGAGTTTTCTATATCATCACATTACATTCCTAAGTGAAGGAGTCAAATGGGGAATGTTCTGCCTTGGAAACACGTGTCCTTCAGTCTACAATGTGACTTTCTCAGACTACATTCCTAGTAGTTAAAAACTGAGATTCTCAAAAAGGCAAAAGTCTCAGGAGGGAACAGTTGAATGAATGATGCCGTGCTCACACAAGGGATTTCTGTGCAACCGTGAAAACAGGCGAGGGAGGTCTTCAGACCTGGATCTGGAATATCCCCCAGGATAGTAATGAAGAAAAAAAGGCACTGCCTTTGTGTGAGAAAGGGGGAGGGGAAAGATATTTGCTTATATTTTCAGAAAGGAATTCTAGAAGGATAAATGAAAAAACTAGGAAAATGGGTGGAAGGGAAGAGAGTAGAGGGGACAGGGAAGAGGAGCAAGATGTATGCATTTATCCTTGGTATCTGTAAATGTCTGACAGATCTAAAAAAGAAAGAAGAAGTCATTCCTGAAAATTAAAAACAAGTTTAACAAGAAACTTAGCTCTATATCAATTTGGGGACATAAACGTACAAAAGAAAATATTCCAAATGAGTACAGTGTATTGACTGTACACCCTCAGTGGAATATAGTCTAAGGATACAGAAAGTTGAAGAGATATCTTAAAGTTTATTGATTAATCTAACTGTTGGGCATAGTATTAGTGTTATTTTGTGACCATTTGGTATATATTGTAGGATAATGCAAATGGGAAATTCAATCAATGTTGGGCATCAAAGATTTTGATAAAAGAGAGAGGAGTTACAAATATAAAATCAAAGAAATAAAATAGACAGCCATAGGCTGGAGTAATGACCCAGAGCAGCAACCAGGAGATGAGTGAATGAGTGGATTGAGAGGTCTTGTGGGCTGTTAGTAGTGTCCTCTATAGCCTCAGTCAGTGAACAGAGGACCTTGGATTGGTATCAGCATCAGGTTTCTTTCTCTCTATTTTGTAAATGGAGGGATAACTGATGTAATAACATTAGGTTAGTTTCAAGAATCAGCATGATGATTCGATATTTGCATATATTTTTGAATGTAAGTCTAGGTAACATCAGGGGCTCCTTGGTGGCTCACTTGGTTAAATGTCAACCTTCAGCTCAGGTAATGATCCCAGGTTCTTGAGACTGAGCCCTTCATCCAGCTCCCTGCTCAGCGGGGAGTCTGCTTCTCCCCATGGCCCCCACCCCTGCTCATGCTCTCCCGCTTCCTTGCTCTTTCTCTCTCTCAAATAAATAAAATCTTTTTTAAAAAGTCTAGGTAACATCCATCACTACACAGTTACAAAAATCTTTTTTCTTATGAGAAGCATGTTTAAGATCAACTCTCTTAGCAACTTTCAAATATACAATACAGTGTTATTAGTTATAGTCATCATTGTCTATTACATCCACAGGGCTTATTTATTTTATAACTGGAAGTTTGTGCCTTTTAACCACTTTTACGACCTTCACCCTCACCCCATCCCCCAGCCTCTAGCTACCACCAGTCTAGCATTGTTTTTTTCTGATTTTGAGTAGGTGGCAGCTTTGATATGGTGATAATGATGATATTGGGCAAAGAGTGCTGAGTGCCAGGCCCAGGCCAGGTGACATCACCTGCCCTTTGGCTGAGAGCCTCTTGTGGCTGTGGCCCCCAGATGGGGTGGCTGTGGTACAGGTTGGGTTGGAAGTAGTCTGTTGAGCTCCCCCTGACTATGTCTTTCTCTTCCTCAGCACAAGCGTTGTATCCCGGCCTCCCTGGATGCTTACTACTCATCCCAGGACCCCAACTCCAGAAGCCGCTTCTACACAGTCATCAGCCACTACAGCGTGGCCAAGCAGAGCACTGCTCGGGCCATTGGGCCATGGCTGTCGGCGGCTGCTGTCATCCATGAGCCCAAGCCTCCCAAGACCCAGGGCCATTAGAGGCCCACCCCCAGCCAGAATGGGGGGCACACAGGGGGACCCCCTGTTGGCTAAGCCAAGCTCCAGTTATAAGACACCACTGTACTCCTGGGATATGGGGGTGGGGGTGGGGCCGGGGTGGGTGGGTGGGGAACTCACCGAAAATATTGTGCACTGGAGTTGTCTGAATTGATATTTCTTTTTGTCCTTTGGTATTGTTGATTCGTCCCCAAGTCAGGATTATGTACAAAGGCATGTTTCGTGTTGATTGTTCCCATGTAAGATATTTTCAAAGCCACTGCTTATTACTTGTTAGGAAAATTTAAAAATGGAAAAGAAACAAAATGAACAAAGAAGGATTAAACTGGCTGCACCTGGAAGACGTTGATGGGCAGTAGAGAGCACAGACTCTGGGCTTCTTAGATGAGAAGCTGTAGCTTCAGTTGGGGAGTTTGGAAGGTACAGGAAATGTGAGTGAGGCAGGCTGGGGCTATGTGGTTGGCCTCTGCCCTGCAGGAGAGAAAGACAAGAAGTCAGAACCAGCATAGTTGGAGAGGAGGGCTGATTTTGGCATTGTGAAGCCTGGACACACACAACCCAAAGTGAAGAGCACCCACCACGGGTGTGTTTTACCAAGTTAGCACAAGTTATTCATATGGGAATCTGAGCTGGGGCTTGGGCTGACCCATGTGGCCGCCTGGGGATGTATAGGTACAAGCAAACACTGAGCAGCAGGCAGACTTTCTCTTGAGTTTCTAGATCTACACCTGGATACTGCCTGTATTTAAGAGACAACAGGAGTAGGAAGGGAGAGAGGAGAGGACAGGATGCAGGACGAAGCAAGGCACAGGACAGGCATATCACATGTGGCCAAGCTATAAGCACAGGCACCACTTTTTAAAATTCTTGTTTGTTTGTTTCCCAAAGTACTAATAACAATTGGAAGAGTGATAAGGGCCATAACCAGGAACCTCAGGTGACAGCCAGGGAGACTTTAAGATTGGAGCTGCAACAATGCCAAATCATTCGTAAAGGAAGCTGAAAAACGTGATGGTCTTTTGCCCACCTGTTGTACTGACAGCTGTCAGCCAAGCACCCAAAGTCCCCAATCTAGTTCTAGAAGCTCCTGACTAGGGGGCAGCATCTGGCATTGACCAGGGCTCCTGCTGTCCTGGGACCACACCAGGTATTCCCACATGGCTCTCCTGCAAAGGTGTCCAGGAGGCCCACTCTGTGGGATGTGGCTCCAGGCCTGCAGGCCAGAACTGGCTGGGAAAGTTGGTTATTTGAGATGTAGTACCGTTTCCCCACAAAGCTGAGACAGGCTGTTTAAAGGACATTTTCTCCTGGCTTGCTATGTTGCCGAAATTATCATACACAACAGCTGGGTAATAAGACTATCATAGCTCAAACTATCCTGCCAAATGCTATCATATGACTTTCCTCCTTCCACCCCACCACCTCGAGTCACCTGTAAATTCATTTGTCATCCGAAGCGGAATAACAAATTGTCCCTAGCAACACTGCTGAGCGCTTTATAATTTTGTGGTGTATTTTTGTCAGTAGGTAGCAGAGGCTGAAGTATTTTTTGGTGTAATTCTTGAACTTTTCTGACAGGAAACAAATAAAGATAGATGTGTCTGAAATTCTTGACCTTCCTTTGCAACTTTCCTGATCTTTTGCTCAGTGAGCTTGGTGGGAAGATGCTGGGGGCAGGGATTGGTTCCTGAGCATAGGGTGGGCTCTGGGGGCAGAGGGTCTCATTAGGTTGGGGCTGGAATTGGGCTGTCGGGAGACCTCCATCCTTAGGCAGGTGGGGCCTGAAATGATGCCCCACCCCCTGGAGCTCCCGGTCGGGGTGTGGGGAGGGTCAGAAGCAAGGACTAAGGGGGCACCTGGGTGGCTCAATAAGTAGAGCATCTCCCTTCAGCTCATGATCCTGGGGTCCTAGGATTGAGCCCTGTGTCAGGCTCCCTGCTCAGAGGGGAGCCTGTTTTTCCCCTCTCCTTCCCACTTGTGTTCTCTCTCGCAGACTTTGTCTCTCAAATAAATAAATAAAAAAATAAATAAATAAATAAATAAATAAAATTAATTTTAAAAAATCAAGGACTAAGAGATACACCTAGCCATTTATCTTGCAGTGCAATGTCCTTAATACCATGAGTATTTCCTGAGCAGCCATGGAGGGCCAGGAGGTGCTGGGCACACAGCATTCAGTGATGAATGATGCATAGTCACCATCCTGACATCTGGAGATGGAGTTGGACGTGGACACAGATGTTGGCAAAGAAGAGTGTGAGGATGCCACTGGTATAATACAATTGGCTGTTAGCCAAAAGCTTGAGGAGGAAGGTGATGAGTGATCAGTGGGATTCCCTTCATAATTAGCTTTAAGGTTTATTATAGCCATGGCAGGGGGTATTAACTGACTCCGTTTTATAGGTAAGGAGACTGAGGCCCAGAGGGATGGAGAGGGACCCTAGGGCCATAGCAGATGAGCTGGGGTTCAAACCCAGGTACGTATGGCTCCTTGACTCCCAGTCTGCTTCTCTAAGACCCTGGGCAACCCTGTCAAGGTTATAGTTCATTCCACCCTAAAGTCAAGTCAGTTGTCATAAAAGCAAACTAGCTTATTCCCCACCAGAACTCAGTATCAATTGTTAATGTTAATAATAGCAAACATGTGGGGTGCCTGGCTGGCGAAAGTCAGAAGAGCATGCGACTCTTGATCTTGGGGTTGTGATTTTGAGCCCTGTCCCAAAAAAGAATAGCAAACACGTGAATGCCCCTTGCTATGTGCCAAGTACTAAGTGTGATGTATAACCCTCCATCAGTTCCATAAGGTAAGTATCATCATCAATGTCACTGCCGTCATGCTGTCATCCTCACCCCCACTTTGGAATGGAGGAACAGAGGCATGGAACAGTGCAGCAGCCTGTACAAGGTCACGTGGTTAGGCAGTGGCCGACCCATGATTCCAACCCATAGGTTTTGGTATCAGTGTCCCAACCATGGTTCCATTCAGCAGTAACTGCTCATCCCTATATTTTGCTTGGTAGTTTATGGGTTGTGTTCACAGTTCGTCTCAAACTTAGATGACAGAATGTTTGAGGGAAAGACTGGGATTGACTTTGGACAGAGTTGGAGCTGAGGCTCCAGGTTTGTTGCTGCCCTGGGGGTTGTGGCCATTCATGCACGCCTGGTGGGAAGGAGAAGGAAGATAACTCCGGTCCTCTGGGGAGACCCATGCTGCTGAGCTCTGGCATTAGGCAATCCCACCCACACCCACAGAGCCCGGGAATTCAGCCTCTCTTCAGGGCGTGGTGAAGCCAGGGCAGGGATCTGGGCTGGCAGCCCACTCGTTGAGGCAGACTGATCCATATGGCCAACGTGTAAACACCCACTATTTTTTTCAATTACACAAAGTCCACTAAAGGCTTAATGAACACATGTTCAAACATTCTGTCATAAATGGATTTGCCACTCCATTGCCTCAAAAAATAGACCAAAGTCATCTTTTCTCTGGAATGAACAGGCTGTGGGAGTGCGACCAGAAAGAAGGAAGTGGTAGGGAATAGGCGATGGACAATGGACACCTCTGTTTTCAGGGGCACCCCTGGGGCCATGTGCTCTTCTTGGTAGAGTCAAATCTCTCCCAGCAGAAAAGAAGAGGATACCTAACTCTTCCCACAATACCCAAGGAGTGGAAGATTAGTTCTAGAAGAGCTTAACCAGAGAGGGTTTGGTCAGGGAAAAGCTGCTCTGGTTTTTGGAGGATAGGGTTTTGCAGAGCACTGCTGGCTGATGGAGAGTCAGGGGAAGGCAGGAAATCATTATAAAACAGCACCTTGGTTCACAGAATAAGCTCTGCAGCTTTGCACCCTTTTTTAACATACTTGCACACACTGGGAACTGCTTTCTTGAGGGGCTCACAGTAGATAGGGAGATAAGACAGATGGAAGGTGTGCAGAACAGGCGGAAGGGAGGGCATGAGGTATGGGGGCCAGCGACGGGTCCTTGGAGGACCGGGCCTTAGAGCTGGGCCTTTAAAAACAGCTTGTGTTTGGAAGGGGAGAATTCGGGGTGGAGAAAAGATAACTCAGAGCAGATAGCACCCCCAGGTGAGCGGAACAGCATCACAGAGGTGCGGAGGGGAGAGGACCCAAGGCTGCTCCTCACACATGCTCCTGGGATGTCCCCTCTGGGCCTGTGCGGGGTGCAAAGATCAAACACGCACAGTATGCAGCTGCTGTCCCCCTGGGGCTCCCGGTCCGGGGGTGTGGGGAGGGAGAGGCCTGAAGACACCATTGCTGCTCCTCGGAGATGCCCTGCTGGCCCCAGGGTTACCCCAGCAGGCAAGCAGGTCCAGAGATATTTAGCGAGATGTACATTTTCCTTGGAAAATCAAAAGACTACCTATCAGAACTGCTGTTGATCAATTTATCCTGCCCCCCTCACCCTACATTGTGTTCTAATCTGACTGGGAAGTCATGTGGAAGAAGAAGAAGGAGGAGGAGGAGGAGGAGGAGGAGGAGGAGGAGAAGAAGAAGAAATAAGTCCCCGATAATTTTCCTAAGAAGTGCCCATCACCATCTCTTGAGAAAAAACAGCACTCCTGAACAGTAGAGGGAACAAGACTGGTTTCCATGGCAACATCAATGTCATTCCCCATAGATCAGACTCAAATCTGGCACAGTGGGATGTTCATCTGATTCTGTCCTTTTGTCAGAAGTGATCTGCTTCTGAGAACCCAGACCCAGAGTTCATTAGTCAAAATTGTCCTCCAAGGTGGCCACTCTCTCTCTGGACACTCTGCATCTCTCTCTTCTCTCTGTCTTTGTCTTTCTCTGTCTCTCCCTCTCGGTCTCCATCCAAGGAAAGGATGTCTAGAGGCTGTAGACTGAATTGATGTAATTTTTGTATCAATCCAAGGCCCCAGGTGAGCACAGTGCTGAGCGTGGGTGAGCATGCGGCAGACTGGGAGATCGAGTCCCTGGGGGGCACACTCTCCTGGAACCGCCCCTCCTGGATCTGTGGCCTTGGCTAACTCCCTTTCCCCACTCTCAGCTTCAGCCTCTCCATCTTTAACATGGGGACAATAATTGTACCTACCTTATTTTGTCAGAATTCAATGAAATAGTATTTAAAGATTTACCTGTGGGCGGCATTCAACAAATTATAGCTACCATATCTTGAATATGGCTTCCTCAGGCTCAGTTTCCTTATTTATCAATTGGAATTATTTATTTAACCCCCCCCATAGGATTGATGTGGTTTAGAATGAGGCAGTGCGGGACAACTGCACCCAATGTTTATAGCAGCAATGTCCACAATAGCCAAACTGTGGAAGGAGCCTCGGTGTCCATCGACAGATGATGGATAAAGAAGATGTGCTCTATATAAACAATGGAATATTCCTCAGCCATTAGAAACGACAAATACCCACCATTTGCTTTGACGTGGATGGAACTGGAGGGTATTATGCTGAGTGAAGTAAGTCAATCAGAGAAGGACAAACATTATATGGTCTCATTCATTTGGGGAGTATAAAAAATAGTGAAAGGGAATAAAGGGGAAAGGAGAGAAAAATGAATGGGAAATATCAGAGAGGGAGACAGAACATGAGAGACTCCTAACTCTGGGAAATGAACTAGGGGTGGTGGAAGGGGAGGTGGGTGGAGGGTGGGGATGACTGGGTGACGGGCACTGAGGGGGGCACTTGATGGGATGAGCACTGGGTATTATGCTATATGTTGGTAAATTGAACTCCAATAAAAATAAATAAATAAATAAATAAATAATATTTCAGAAAATAGGGGGGAAAAATGAGGCAGTGCTGTGAAGTGCCCATGACACAGAAATTGGTTACCTCCCACCTGCCCTTAGGAAGCCCTTGGGCCCTGCCCCTTCATTCCTGACATCCCTTACCTTGTCACCCCAGGTGCCCTAACACAGACCACAGGTGCCCATTTTCCTCATGTCTTCCAACAATTTTTCATTTGTAAATGTAGTCACACAAATGTGTCATTTTTAATGATAACATTCATTTTGGCAACTTTGATCAAACTCTTTATACGTATTTTTAAAACAATACCATACTACAGACTTTATTCAGATTTCACCAGTTTTTTACAAATATTCTTTTTCTGTTTCAGGGTCTGTTCCAGGACCCCACATTGCATTCAGTGTCTCCATAGTCTCCTTTGATTTGTTCCTCAGTCTTACCCTTGCCTTTCACAACTTTGACCCTTCTGAAGAGTGTAGGTCAGGTGTTTGGTAGATTGTCCCTCTGTGTGGGTTTGTCTGATGTTTCCCATGGTTACACTGAGAATATGGATTTGGGAGAAGAATTGCACCGGGGTGATTTACTGTTCTCAGAGCATCACATCAGAGGGTGCATGACACTGATCTTGTTCTTGGTGATGTTAACCCTGACCTTCACATTAGGTGGTATTTGTTTGCCAGGTTTCTCCATTGCGATATTACTATTTTTCTATTTTACTAATTAGTAAAAATTTAGGGAAGGTACTGTACAAATACCCATTTCTCCTTACATTTGCATAGACTAATTTTAGCATTCATCAGTAGATCTCGCCTGCAGCAATTATTACTGTAGTGTTCTAATAGTCATTTTCTATTTCCCCCATTTCTTCTACATTTATTAATTGGAATTCTTCTGTAAAGAAGAGTTGTCCCTTCTCCTCATTTATTTGCTGATTCAATCATTTATTTACATTAGAATGGGCTATATGTTAATATAGTGTATATTAGTATATACTATAATGGTATATTTATTTGTACTTGTTAGAATCCAATACTGTCATTATTTTGTTTTTCTAACTGTTTCAGCTTTTGTCATTGGGAGTGCTTTCAGGTTAGCTCCTGCGTTCTTTTACACATGTCCTTTTGGGGGTGGGAGCACTTCCTTGTTTTCTTGCACCATGGGATATTCCACACCCATCTTGTATTCCCTTTCCTAGACCTGGAATCAACCATGTTGCCAAGGAGCCCTGGTTCCCCTCTTGAGGAATGATATTTAGAAGCCAAGATCTGTGTATTAGGTGTGTGTATTGCTGGGGGGGGGGTGCCATTCCTTTCAGACCCTCTCAGTGGGCAGAGTCAGGAAACTATAAATGTATAGTAACTCATGTGTATCTCTCTCTCTCTCTGTCTCTTTTCGTCTATCTACCATCTACCTATCATCTGTCATCTGTCCATCTATAAAAATAAAACAAACATGAATTTATTTTGATACCTGTCTTTCCAATGCAAAACCAAAGGGTTCATGCTAGTGTCCCTTCCTTACTTGCTTGTAACCTCTATCTCTGACAGTGGGAAATATGACTCCATTATCTACCATATATTTACTGATTTGTCTCTAGTATACAGGTAAAGGTGTTTCAGGTACATGCATTTTTTTGAGGTTTAGAATTTCTGACATCACTAAAGACAATTTTTGAATCATTAACTTTGTGTTTTAGAGTATATCACTTTCTTTTGTGCTTTATTTATAAAGACTCACAGGTAGAGCTATTTGTTTTCTGAAGGTTAGCACTTTTGGAGGTCAATGCATTGTGTTATGTTTAAGCATGGAGTTTCCCAAGGCCTCACCACTGAGAGGAATAATGGGATCTTATTAACAACAGTACCTTAAATGTCATAAACACATGCCTCCATCTTCTCATGGAGGATTCAGGTCCTTCTCAAGACCTTCCTCCTCAGCCCAGGTGGAGCCTCATGTGTGCTTGAGGACAGATGTGAACCTGCTGGGTTCTGCTGCTCTGCTGAGCTCCATGGATGCCCCAGATGTTCTGAGACATTGATGGGCAGTGTCACACACACCCTAGAGTCCATGTGGTTTTGTTTCCTCAGGCTCTGGTGAAGTAAGGGGAGACAGTGTTCTCTGTCCTTTGAATTTCACACTATTATCAGGGGCCCACTGCAGGACTGCTTGTGCCTCCAAAGCCCTACAGAGCTTTAACCAAAGCAATTCTCTTTATTCTTTTATTGTAGCCTCAGCACTCCCACCTCTTCTGTGCCCTATGTGGGACCACTATGTGAATCCACTGTGTCTGCACTGAAAGACAAATGGGAGTAGTGTGTTTGGGTGCTGGGTGGATGGCCACCACCATAGCTGTTCCTGTCTGCACCCATGGCAGACTGTGAATCGTTTGTGTTGCTCTTCCTCATGGGACTCTGCTGCAGCTAAGGAATCTCTCCCTGCAGTGGTTCTACACTACCTCTACTGCTTGATTTGATGTTGTTAGTGACAGAGATTGCTGGCTTTCTAAAATGTCCCATGATCCCCTCCCAGAGCATGGAGTTATCACTGGGCGGGGGGGGGGGGGGGATTGACTGGTAAGGGATCATCTTTCCCAGCCCTTTTCATATCCAAGCTTGATTGCATACTAGTTTTCACCATTCAAATATAAGTAGAAGTAATGTGTGTCACTTCTAGATTGGCACTTTTTAAAAAAGATTTTATTAGTTTATTCATGAGAGACACACAGAGAAAGGCAAAGACCTTAGGCAGAGGGGCAGCCCAATGTGGCACTCGATCCTGGGACTCCAGGACCATATCCTGAGCCGAAGACAGACACTCAACCACTGAGCCATCCAGGTGCCCCTAAGTTGGCACTTTGAAGCAAGTGACAGGGCTTCTCTACTCTCTTCCCTCACACTCTTCTCTACTCTGGAACATCTTGAAGCTTGGATTCCTGTATCTCCATGTGGAGGAGAGCCACCTGCCTACATTGGGTTATTACATATGAAAAACAACTTTTATGGTGATATTAATAAAGTTTTAGATTTTATTTGTTAGGATAGAAAGAATTGCCCAGACCAATACACAAATGAAATCAATTTTCCACCTGCACACCATACCTTGTTTAGGATTAATTGCAACAGTGCCTGAGCCTTACACTGGGCTAGGCTCCTAATACCAGCTCCATGATCCCTCAGGTGAGCTCTCTCCAGAAAGCTCCTCAGCCTCCAAGCTCTCTCACCCATCAGGCACATTCTAGTTTATGCTTCAGGAAGCATTTCATACCTACTTGTTCTGTGAAGTCTTCCTATCCCTCCCCAAATGGGTTGGATCCTCCACTGCAATGCCACCAAATCCTGTGCATGCCTGCATCACAGAGGTACACAATATATTTTTATCATCAGATTACTTGTCTGTGAGCTCCTGGGGGGGGGGGGTTAAATCAATGGATGAAAAAAGTCTCCATGTCAGTAACTCCTAAATGTCCAACTCCAGTTCAGATCTTCCCCTGAAATCACACCCATGTATGCCTCTTCCTGTTGCCCATCTCTAACTGAATACCCTTGCCTGCACCTCAAACTCAACATGCCCCCCCAAAACCTTCATCATATTTTACCAAATTATTCATTCTTCATGTCTCTTAAATTGAGTGATGACTTCATCGACTACTAAGTTTTCCAGGCTGGAAACCTGGGTGTCATTTTAGATTCCACGCCCCCACACCCAGATCAGCCAATATCTGGTCAGCTACTAAGTTCTTCCCATTCCACTTTCAAAGTGTGACTCAGGTCTGCCCTTCTTCTGCTGCAACCTGCATTCAGGTCCTGCTTACCTCTCCCTGGCACAGCCTCCCAGTCTCCCTCTGCCCTTCTCAAGGGTTCACATCGATCCTGTCATTCTCCTGCCTACAGTGTCTCATTGGCTTCTCCTGGCCTCAGGATTAAATCCAGCCTCTTTGCCTTGTCATCAGAATCCCATCGCAGTGTGAACCCTGTCTCCTCCTACTCTCTCATGTTTTCCATGGACAAGCCCCCCTCCCACCCATACTCAGTCCCACCAAGTTGGCCTTTCCCACCCACAGCTTCAAATGCCCTATGAGCTGGGATCATGTTTTGGAGATTAAGGTTTCATTTTGTTCCCTTTCTCCATCCTCCTCACCATGCCTGATGGAAATAGATAATGGCCTTTGTGTTCACTGTCTGAGAAAGAGATATAGCCTGGCGTAAAGCAGAAAGTGCCTTCCTGGCCTTCTTGCTTTCTTTCCAAAATCTCTACCACAGAGGGGAGATAATTCCTGCATACAGATGAAGTGTCTTGAAGAAACACGGAGAAAGATTTGCCTTATTCCAGAAAGGATCCTCTGGGCTGAAGGGAGCAGGGGATAGAACAGACAGTTATGTGGGTCATGGAGAAGAGAGAGCTGGGCGGCTGCTCACCCCAGCCAAGGGAGGACCCCCACCAAGGAGCAGCAGGCCCCAGAGAGGAATGGCTACAGCATGTCGGCGAGGATGGATGGGCTCCTGAAGACTCTAGGTGCCCACTGGTGGCTCAGAAGCAGACTGGAAGAGGCCCTAGAGATACCTGAGATTCCAGAACCAAATTCCTCAAAGGACTGACATTACCTCTCCTGTTGGCCTAGCAGAATGGGGGCTTGGATAGGGATTTAATTGGGTTGGAGGGCAGAAAAGAGCGATGTTGCCCACCTGAATGTCCAGAGTGAGGCTCACACTCTTTTGGGCCATCCCACTTCTTCCAGCTCTTCATCACTTCCATGCTCACTCTGCAGGGCCCACTGGGGACAGGTGTTTTCTGTGTGAGCCCCTCCTCTGTGTCCCCACTGCATCTCATCTATCCTTCCAGTGTATTCCTTATTTTATAATTGTTTATTCACTTAACAGAGTATGCGGTAGCTATTATCATTAGGATTTCAGTTTATAGATGAAGAAATGGAGGCTCAGAGAGGTAAAGTGTGGGGTTTGAACCGCACTGCTGCTTCAGCTCATGGGTGCGGGCCTTGGCACCCTTGTGGGGTGTCTTTGGTGCCCACCCGTGCCATCATCCATCCTCCTCATGGCCCTCTGCCATCTGGCTTGGAGGCCCCCTGGTCCTGCTCTCCTGCAGGATGGAGTGCATCCCCTGACCTTGTCAGGGGCTGGGCTTCTCCCCCACCCCCTGCCCCAGCAGCTTTAAACAAACACATTTAATTAGGAGGATGTGTCTTTCCATGTTAGCATGTATTCCCTTCTCTGCAAATTGTCCAACTAACTAATAAAGAAAAAAAAAACCAACACAATTCACACCAGTGAGCTCTTGAAAAGAGAAAATGAAGGAGCGGTCAGCAGATCGGTGGCATCCAGACAGTCCTGGGCTTGGGTGTGAATCCCCGCTCTAGTGATTCCTGCCCTTGGGACCTTGGACAGCACCAGTCTGCGTCTCACTTTCCTTATCTTTGGAGAGAGGGTGCTAATCCCTACTTCATGGGGTTGCTGGGAAGGTCATTTGAGAAAGTATGGTGCAAATGTTTTGGGGACTCCAAGACACTATGGAAGTAGAAGTTCAAGGAGAAGAGCCCTTCATGTTAAATTGCAGAAAAACCTACACATGGTCTGTGCCTCCTCATAAAGACTCTAGAGCTTATGGTCACACTGCTAGAAACTCAGAGTCATGACCTCACTCGGGGCTCTTAGACTGTGTTGTGGCTTGAAGTGTGTCCCCCACCAAAATGATATGCTGAAACCTCAGCCCCTGGCCCTCAGAATGTGATCCTTTTGGGAAATCCGGTCTGTACAGAGATAATCAAGTTAAAATGAGGTCATTAAAAGGGACCCTCGTCCAGTGTGACTAGTGTCCTTCTAAAAAGGGGGAATTTAGATACAGAAGCACAGGCAGAGGGCGAACATGTTGTGAAGGCACAGGTTTGGAGCACCTACAAGCCAGCAGAAGCCGGGGAGAGGCCTGGGCACTCTCCCTGCGGGCCTTCCCAAGGTGACCACCTCGCCAGCACCTTGACCCCACACTCCTGCTCCAGAGCTGTGAGATGCACTCCTGTTATTTCCAGCCACTTCGTCTGCGGAATTGTGGACAGCAGCCCTAGCAAACTAACACAGACCTCAAGGCTGTGCCCTTTCTCTGAGCGGCGTGCAACAGCTCCTCCTTGGGTGGCTGTTCTAATAAACAAATGTAGGCTTGAGTGAGTCTATTCAGTCCGCCGAACCACGTACCCGACCTCTGCTAGGAACTGGGGAGGCAGGGCCTCCTAAAAATGCATACCCCACCCTTCAAGGTGACAGTGAAGATGCCAAACACGTCCAGCTCCCCAGTGATGCCCGCATTCTTTTCGATCCCCCACAACCACTGAAGCAGTGCCCACGCCTCCTGGAGCAGCTGCTGGAAACTCATGGAGGGGAGGACCCGGCCTCCACCACGCCCTCCGGTGCCAGGGGCTTCACAGTGTCGTGACAGGGAACACAGCCCCCAGATGACAACAACTGTTACCCTGCCGGCAGGCACACCCACAGCAGCGAACCGGCCGCTGGCCGGGGGAAAAAAATAGTGAAACTTCATTTGGACTAGATGAGCTGAAAACGAACCCTCTCTTTCACATATTTGCCGTTAGCTCTCTGATGCCTTGGCAATCATGAGTTAGATAAAATAGCATCAGCAATTTGGGCTTGAAATCAGCAAAGGTAGTTGGCATCTAATTGCGCTTGGAAAGAAAACACAGGAAAATCTTTTAAAGTCATTATTGCATTTTCTCCAGCATGAGTAGTGATGCTTTTAATTAGCTGTTCTTTGGCTCTGTCCTCAGCAACCTGGTGGGGCTGGGCTCAAGCCAGCTCCCCTAACCCCGGCAGCCCCATCTCCTCTGAGCTTCCCTAGCAGGTGCAGGGGCTGTCACCTGGGGAGGAGGAAGGAAGAGCGGGCTCTCCAAGGGAAGATGGCCAGGGGCTTGAGACTCTGTATCTGCTTTTGGCTTGGGCTTTAGCCTGTAGCTCCTTCCTGCGGTGCTGGGAAGAAAGCCTCTTTCAACTGAGGCCTGGAAAAGACGTACAGCCCAGAGGTGAGCCCTGTGAGTCTGTGCCTCTGTGATAGGTCTGTCTTTCATCTGGCCTGTCAGGCAGCTTTGCTGTGGCTGATTGAATCTTTTGCAAATGAATTTCTTTTTCCAAAAGCAAAGGGACAGTTTTGTTATTTTTTTCTCTCCAACTACAATGAGATAGGGAGAAGTCAATTTGCCAGATTTCCTTCTAAGAAGAGCGCTGTATTTATTTGGAAGAAACACCTTGAGCAAACAGCTCAGATGGATGAAGGGTGACATCCCAAGGCAGAGGGTTTCAAAATATTTTACTCCAAGTCCCCCTAGGACAATAATAATTTAAAAAGCTTGGTGTTCCCTTGTAACTTTTTAGGTTGATATGTAAATCACAAATTTGAATGATTGCAAAAGATGCAGCTTACTGTTTATTGTATGCTAAGTGTACACTTTAAAATGTATTTTCTTCGGTACCTTGAAGCGGCACATTTATGCTCTTCCAGGTTTGAAAATGTCTGCCACCTTGCTTAAACGGAAAGGCCACTTATTTAAACTCTCGGCCAAATCAAACTATCAGAAAACACCTGACTTCATGACTTAGTTCAGAAAACTTGACCTGGACACAACTATCCCCCTTCTGAACTCCAATTCTAAGTTGGACAGCCAGCCAGCCAGCCAGAAAGATAGACCAAATAGACAGAGAGACCGTTGCATGAAGTCAGAAGGGAGCTCTGTAGGAATTTGTTCCAGTGTTCTTCACTAAGGGACTCTCCCTCTGCAGCTGTTCCTTCTCCAATCTATCCCTTTCTTTGGGCCGGGGAACCTTGGCCCCTTGTGGCAAAGCACTAACAGTAACAGGCTGGAGGGGAAGCGAGCCTTTCTTCTGCAAGGCGCAGGACTGTGTTCAGAAAAGGGGAGCAGAGACCCTAGAGGCTGGCAGAGGGCCCAATTTAGAAGCACGGGCTTTTGCAAACAGAAGATATGGCAACTGATTCCCTCCAACACACTCAAGTCTTTGTGCACCCACCCAGGGCTTGCTACCCCAGTTTGAAGGTTCCCAGATAGTAAAAGGAGTTTTTAAAAAGGGATTGCTTACCATTTGCTAAGAGGCTCACAGATTCATTGAGAGACCTGGAGACCCCAACTCCAGGCTTAGCTCTCTGGACAGCACTCAAAATCATGCTACTGGTGGGGGCACCGATAGGGAGGCCAGATGCCAGGGACTCAGTTCACTGTGACAGCTGCAAGGCAGGGGGGATGCAGAAACAGCAGTGAAAGACCTTCAGCTCTCAGCCTGGACTGTTCCGACCCCGTATTAAATAGGTCAAACATTTTTAGAGTTAATAAAAGAATGTGCTGGCATGGATGTTAAAATATTCCACTTGTAAGCCTTTTTTTCTTTTTTTTTTTTGTTCCAAGAAATTACTGTCTAAAGCAAGAATGGAGCTTTCTCTCTCTGGGCTGTGTCTGGTGTCCTGGTAGTAGTTTGGGGTTATTTAGAACATACACGGAAGATCAAGATTGTGCTGCCTTATACTTTTTTAAAAAAAAAACAGGGACACCTGGGTGGCTCAGCAATTGGGCATCTGCCTTTGGCTCAGGGCGTGATCCTGGGGTCCTGGGATCGAGTCCTGCATCGGGCTCCCTGCATGGGCCTGCTTCTCCCTCTGCCTGTGTCCCTGCCTCTCTCTCTCTGTGTCTCTCATGAATATAAATAAAATCTTAAATTTTTTTTTTAAACAGATGTTTGGTGATTTGGGAGGTACTGAAGCTGGAGAGCTTGGTTCTTGTCTCACGGAGTTGAAGAATGAATCTTGAAGACAAAGGAGTGAGTAAGCGATAGAAGTTTATTAAGCAAGGAAACAGAAAAAGCTGTCAGGAGTGAGAGGGGTCCCGACAGGGTTGCCAACTTGGGCCCCCACTGACAGCCTTTTATTTAGACCTGACCAGGATGCTTGTGGCCTTATCATTCTTGGGCTGTCTTGGTTTGAGTAAGGACTGGTGATAACATCTTTAATGGCTTCCTTCTTTTTAGGGTCTGGTTATTCTTTATTGGTCACAAATGTCTGTCATAAAAAAGACACACTCCCCACCCACACCTAGGGCAGGGTGATTGGGTTTGTTCCCTTATCTCTGGTTTCCTTACACCTCAGCATTTTTGGGATTTCTGTGAGCCTGATCCCATAGTCCCCTATCTATCTCTCCCTACCAAGCCCCACCTGTCCCTTAACCAGCACTTGTCCAGCCTCTGTCACCCTGCCCCAGAACATCGCAAAATCTTCCCAGCTGGTCATCTGCCTGGTCTGGACTCTCTTCTTCCAGTCATCTTCCTCAGAGGCCACCAGAGTGATCTTCCTTTTTTTTTTTCCAGGAAATTCTTGGTGAGATTATAGAATAATACAACTACTTTGGAAAAAGTTCTGGAACTTTTTTAATGAAACTAAACATAACCCTACCCTAGGGTGAGCAATGGCGCTCTTAAGAAATACAAAGCCACACATCCACACAAAGAACCATGCAAGATTCTCCACAGCAGCACCTTTCACAGTAACCAAGACACAGGGAAGAGCCCAGGTGTGTATCAGTGAGATAGCTGGTGGAGGAACAGGGTGGGACACTTCCAGGAAGCCAAAGGAGGGAACATTGGCCTACATGATAACATGGAGGAATCGCAGAAGCATTACGCCGAATCAAAGTAACTTGCCTCATTTATTTATATAAAGTTTTTCAAGAGCTCAAACTAGTCCCTAATGAAAATTTAGGATAATGGCTGCCTTGGAGAGTGGGTGGGTATGTGGGAATGGACTGACTGGGAAGGAGAATAATGGAAGCTTCTGGGGTGATGGACATGTTCTGTGTCGTGACAGTTGCTTAAGTTTCACGACAGTACCATTTGTCAAAACCCATCAACAGGGACTTTTCAGACCTGTACATTTTACCATATGAAAATTTACCTCACAATAAAAAAAATGAGTATAAATAGATACTGAACACTGGTTAATGATATGCACACTGAAATGTTTAGGAGGAAGTGTACTTCAAAATGCATAAAAAACAAGATGGAATAATGACTGGATGGAGAGGATGGCTGGCTGAAGAGATACGTGAGAAAGGAAATGTAGCAAAGGGCTAGTTACCTCTAGAGAGTGGGTGTGTGGCTGTCTACCATGCAACTCCTTTAAGGTACACTTGTCTATCATTCTATAGCCAGGACTTAGCACAATGCCTGCTATGAGCTACTTATCTGGCATTTTGCTCATTGAGTCATCCTAACCATCTTATAAGGCACGTACCACCTGAGGTTACAGATGAGAACACAGAGGCTCATGTATCAAGTCATAGAGTTGGTCAGATGTAAGCCTGGATTGCGGTGCAGGGCTCTGCCTCTGGCACCCATGTTCCAGTCATCTTACGAAGCCCATTCTTTTAGAGGTCAGTAGCTATTTTAAGTTCTGGGAAAGAAAGTTGGATAAATCAAAACGTGTTTCCTGCTCTCTAGCTATGGACCGTGAGGACTTCACAGAGGCTGGTTGACTTTGGTGCATGCATTATGTTCCCTAACATGGCCCCTGTTGTTTCTCTTTTGAACATTCTGATTTTGAGACAATGACTCTTAAGGGTTAAACTGTATTGCCCACAAGCTCGTGTGTTGCAGTTCTAACCTCTAGAATCTCAGAATGTGACCTTATTTGGAAATAGGCTCTCTACAGATGATCAAGTTAAAATGAGGTCATTAGAGTGGGCTTAATCCAACATATTGGACTGGTTGTCCCAATAAAAAGGAGAATTTGGACACAGAGACAGACATGTCCCTAGGGAGCATGCCATGTGAACATGAAGCAGCAATCAGAAGGATGTACACAGAGATCAAGGAATGCCAAAGATTATCAGCAAACCACCCAGAAGCCAGGAGAGAGGCATATGAAGAGAAGAACAGGTTCTTCCTCAGAGCCGACAGATGGAATGAGCCCCACCAACATCTTGGTCTCAGACTTCTGACCTCCAGAACTATAAGACAATATATCTCTGTTGTGTAAGTCCCCACCAGTGTGTGGTACTTTGTTACAGCAGCCTTCGGAAACTCAGACCACATCCAAGTAATTCTCAGTGCCAGGCCATTTTATTCTGTGACTGGTTTTGATAGCCAGCTCACACGCACACCCCAGTGTGTGATACCGGATGTTTAGTTGAGCTCTTGAAGATGATATGGCTTAGAAATATGCTCCCAGGGCAGCCCGGGTGGCTCAGTGGTTTAGCGGCGCCTTCAGGCCACGGTGTGATCCTGGAGACTCGGGATAGAGTCCCGCGTGGGGCTCCCTGCATGGAGCCTGCTTCTCCCTCTGCCTGTGTCTCTGCCTCTCTTTCTCTCTGTGTCTTTCATGAATAAATAAATAAAATCTTAAAAAAAAAAAAGAAATATGCTCCCAGAGAAACTCAAGGTACAGTGAGTGGTGCTTATTTTTTGTTCACAGTCTCTATACAAAGTTTTCCCTTGAAATGGCAAAGTTGTAAGCCGATCTATCTGCTCTACTGAATGTGAAGTATTAAGTATGCAGTAGTGGATGGGGTCGAAGGATACAGCAAGATAAAGATAGTGTTTGAATGCCCAACTACATTGCCTTTTGTAAGGTAATTGGGGAACCAGGTCTGGCAGCTGCTGAGCTGTGTTGGAGGGGGGCAGGGGTGCGGGGGAGGGGCTGAGCCTCAGGAGCCAGAGGATAGGAAGGGAAATCTTGACAGCCTCAGGTTCTGTCCTCTGTCTGCTGCTCTCCCCCTGTCTGTCTCTCCTTCTGTTGGTGTCTGCCTGCAGGCCAGCTCTCTCACAATAGAAGGTAGTCATCAACAGCTCCCAAATCTGACCACCACTGGTTGATTTGTGCTCAGGCGCACATCACCTTCCCCAGGAATGGGATCTTTGGTGCAGGGGGGTCAGGTGCCTGCCAGTCTGTGTGCCAATCACTTATGTTCCCTAGGCAGGATGATGCTGGAGGCAGGTGGCTGTCTCAGCTGAAGTCACATGGGGCCAGGAGTTAGTTGAGGGGCTCAAAGGAGGTCCTAACAAGCCAAGGGCAAAAGTGGATGAATTTGGCGTTAAAATGGAGGCTGCTCCCTCAATGAAGAATTTCACCAGAAATGTCACTAACTGATGACAGGCTGAGTAAAGATTTTTGCAGTATCCCATGTCAACAAATTACCATACCTGTGCTATGCAAAGAATTCCTACAAACCCATTAAAGTGAAAATACAGAACTGAGGACATAGGACAAAGATGAACATTTCCTTCATAGAAGGGGAATCCAAATGGCTGAGCAGTATGTGAAGGAGGGCTCCACTCTACCTCACTAGCAAGGAGGGAAGTGGAAGTGAGAAGAACACTGAGAATCAGTGTGTGTATTAGTGCAGCAGGCGTTGGTAAGTGAGTAATTCCATGTGCCCGCGAGGATGTGGGGAGACCAGAACACTTGTGTTTGGAAGCAAGAGCGTATGTTGGCAGAGTCCTGGAAAGTGATCTGCAGCATGGAGCAAAATTAAGGACTGCATGTGCCATATGTTCCAGTTAGTAGGTTCCTCAGTGTATGGCTCAGATGGGTTCTTTCCAAGGTCTGCAGGGGAACATGTACTAAGATAGTCATTGCTAGGCTCTGCGCAGAAGGGGAGGAGAGGATCTTGAGTGCCCATGAGGGGCCAGTGCAAATAGAAAGTGTGGTGGATGTGCATTGTGGCATACGATATGGGAGCCAGATGCCACAGAACAGGTGCATATACAGCTGCATGGAAAGATCTCCGTGCAACAAAACTGAGGGAGAGAAGGGAAGCCCAGTGGCGTTAATAGCATAATACTATTTATTTAAGTTAAAATACTTTCCCTACAGAGCAACACTACTTAGCTGATAAGAATTGATGCATAGTTAAGGCCGTATATGAGACACATCAGGCTGGTGCCAAGATAAGTAATGTCCATAAAGAATCAGGAAGAAAGAGAGAAAAGGAAAATCAAGAAAAAGTAGACAATCAGCAAGATGCCCAACCCCTGGCCTGGGTGGTGTATGAATTAGGTGGTGTATGGACAGGGGCTGGGACAGAGAAGCCAGTCATCAGTGTTGCCATGACAATAGTCCAGATGAAGGAAAAGAAGACTCCAACTAAGTAAATAGTAAGGTTGGAGCGATGGCAATTGATTCAAGAGGTATATGGGAAAAAGTAGAAATGATGGGACAGAGAACAAATTGGATGTGGTGGGTGAGGGGGAGGGAAGAGTCTAGAATAGTTTTTGGTTTCTGGACACCAAAGGGAACTATTCTGGCATGATGAGGACAGGAAACCAGAAGGAGAACCAGGTTTGGAGTGGAAATAATGAATTCCCTTTTGGTTGTCAATACATGATGGTCCATGATGAAGTGCCTAAATGTTTTATTGTGGGTAAACATTTGAGCAGCACATTGGAGCAGATTCCCTGTCTAATACTACACATGTTGCCGTGCTAAATTAGCCTCTTAAAAAAATGGTTAGGACGACTTAGTAAAATAAATTTCTGGACTCAAGAAGAAACCAAATAGTATTTATACTCCAGTGAAGGTTAGAAATTGGGCAGGCCAGGACGAATAAGAGATTTTCATTTCAAGTGTAAACAGAGATGCTGGGGTTAATCTTTAAATCTCAGAGTTTGTGATTTGTGCAAAGTATTTTATTCCCTGTTGACTCCAGATCATGAGGAATATCAATATTTTAGAGCTTTCCTATTATAATGCCAGAGTTTACTGAAGGAAATAAATACTCATGACAGTGATCAGAAGTTCATTGCCCAAATTCTCAATCCCTGTAGCAGTTGGTGACAGCTAGGGCTGAGAGCCTGGGGGACATGAACTTGACCATTTGCGAGGAATCCCCCCATAAGAATGGCCTCCCCCACAAAGAGGACTCATCTTTGGATGATATCCTGGACTCCACAAGGGTCTTGCTGGATGGTGGGTAGCAAAGGGAAGTTGCATGAGAAGCAGGGGAAGTGCTCCGAGCTCACTGCTAAGAGGTTTAGGTTCCAGGTCTGCTGTGAACCTCCAGTGTTTGTGGCAAGTCACCTCCTCCCTGCAGTCCCCTGAGTTTCCTGTTTCCTCATTTACAGGATATGCCTCTTCGACACTAAGGTGTCCGGGATTTCCCCCAACTTGACTCCAGTCCTTTTTGCTGTACCCTAACCTTCTGTGCTAAAATTGTGTCCAAAATTGACTCACATGCGTGCTATCCTTTACAAAGAATTTCCCTGTTACGGTCTCCCTTGATTGATTGTCACATCTGTAGGGTCGCGCGTAGAGGGCGATGGCTCACTTTCTAAGTGAAGAAAGTATAAGGCATGCAGCTTGCCTTCCAGTGTGGGCAAACAAAAGAATGAGGCAATGCAGGGTGTGCTAGCAGTAAGTGCTAGGATAGAAATTTTTAAAAAGTAGGAAGGTGGGAAGTGAGCAGGAAAGAGTGACTCGGACGATGGGCTCAGGAAGGGCTTTTAGGAGAAGGCTCAGAAAGGGAAAATCATCTCCTGAGGCTCCACAGCTCACAGAAGGGTGACCAGCTACCTCTGTTTGTCCAGGACTGTTCCAGCTTTAACCCTGAGAACCCCACATCCAGGGAAGGCAGGTGAAGGCACTGTTGCTTAGGCCACTGTGATGTCTCCAGGGACTAGAACAATGCCTGGAACCCACTTAATCCATTTACTGAATAAGTGGGTCTACCGTATCCAACACATAGAGCATTTATTTATGTGTGAAGCATGGTTGCAAGTGCTTTAAATGTGTTATCTTGTTTAATCCTCATAGCAACCCCGTGAGGACGCAGAGAGGTTAAGAGGCTTGGCCGAAGGTCACACAGTGGCTCAGTGGCGGAGAGGGGATTTGAGCCGAGAGCTGGCCCTCTCACCCACCACCCCATACTACCTCTTGGTGGAAGGCAGGGGAGAAGGAACATTGTGGCAGTCATTGTGTCTTTTGACAATCTTTCAAAACACCCCTCCAGCGCTCACCCGGGGCTTCCTCCAGCCCCCGGGCAGGCCGGGCACCCTCTGCGGCATCACTAGCATCACCGGGTCACTGCTTATCTAGGTCTCCGTCTCTCTTCCCAGAATGTATGCCCCTTGAGAGTTGCTCCTGTCTGCTTTTCCTACCTTCAGTGCTGGGCCCGGGGCCCAGTGCACAGGGTGAGCCTTGCAAATCTCTGACGGTGATCCTTTCTCACCTAGCCCGTGGGTTTCTCAGCCTCCCGTACCCGGGCTGTCCCGGGCTCACTTGCCCCTGGGCCACACCGCACACAGCCTTTTGCCTCCCCTCCTCCTGGCTCAGTCTTCCTTGCCCCTAGAAGTTCATCCCATCCTCTAAGAAGGGCTCTCTGGTGTCCCAGGTTGGCTTGGGTGTCCTTGCTGTGGGGACTCAGCCTGTCACCTATGCTTCCGTCACAGCAGTGATGTCACTGGGAGCCACTGCCTGCTGACACAGCTGCCTCCCTCACCAGACTAGGAGCACCATGGGGGCTGGGATCACACCCTGTTCATCTCTATGTCCTCCCTGTCCAGAACCCAGAACAGGGCAGACATTAAGTAAGGGTGATAAAGCTAGAATTTCTTTATTTCCACTTCCCGGCAACCTCTACTGGGAACCCACTGTGGGCCAGGTACTGCTCTCATGTTTCCTACCCAGCGATTCTGTAACCCCCATAAGTCAGTGGGGCAGATGCTGTTACCATTTTTAGTCTATAGATTCGGAAGCCCAGGCGGACAGAGCTCATGGGACTTGACTAAGGCTGCTCAATTAATAAGAAGCAGGTTGACTTTTGAACCCAGACAGCTGGGTTCATAGTAGTATCAGCTACTAAGCTGTGTCTGGAAAGGTCCAACAAGCTCTCTGGGACCTGCCTCAAGCTCCCAGCCCCTGTGGGGGGCCCCTTCTCCATGTGCCAGGGGCCCCTTCTGGCCGTACTGGCTATTCCCTTGTGGGCATGGGGACAGGACAGCTCAGGTCGTGTGTGGTGACCATCACACAAGCTTCCCTGGCCCACACCCTCTAAACCACTGCGGGGATAGGTGTAGGGGTAAAGCTCTAGCAGGGCTCATGTCTGTGAATTCTCTGGATGTTTGGAGAAGAGAATCTGCAGCCTATCTTGCATCTGGAAATCTCAAATTCACTAAATTTATCAAGTTCCAAGATCTCACCAAAAATACCTATTTTTTTGTCGTTCATTCATTCATCCGCTGATTTACTCATTCATTGACAGGTTATTTGCGGAGCCCATACTCTGTAGCAGCCACTATGCAGACTCCTCTCCTACAATCCTGGCAGCCAGCACGGAGATGTTGTCATTTTCAGTACAGGTGCTCACACTTGGATTCGGGAGCGCAGGGGTTCGGGCGGCGTGGTGGAGGTAGGGTTCCAGTCCAGATCTGCTTGACACGAACACCTCCAGTGAAGGAGCCATGCAGATAAAGAGTGGAGCGACCGCTACTCGCTGAGGAGGGAACACGAGGGACAGGCAGCACCACCTCATTCAGCTACATATTTGCTCAGCTGGGGTGATGCCCAGTCGTTCGCTCATTCATCAGACATCCAGGAGAACCTAGTGTGTTCTAAGAACTCTGCTAGGGGGTGACCTGGGGGAGAGCTGCTGGGAGATGCGGACCAGGAGGTTCTCTAAGCAGAGCAAGGCAGAGGATGTCTCCGACAGTCCCTGTGCTCCCTGCTGCCACCAGTTCTGGCAAACTTTTTGCTCTGCCCATGACATCTCATTTGTCTGGACTGCTCTTTTTCCTCCCTTCCTCCCTTCCAGCATACCGAGCCTCTCTTGCTCTCTTGATTTCTTTTCTTTTTTTTTTTTTAAATAAGGGGATTTAAAAAATATTTTATTTATTCATTCCTGAGAGACAGAGAGAGAGCGAGGTAGAGACACAGGCAGAGGAAGAAGCAGGCTCCCTGTAGGGAGCCCAATGTGGGACTCGATCCCAGGACCCTAAGATCACGCCCTGAGTGGAAGGCAGACGCTCCACTGCTAAGCCACCCAGGCCTCCTACCTTTCTTGATTTCAATGACTTAACTCACTCACATGCTCCTACAGGCATTTGTTCGACAAATATTTATCCAGCAGCTCTGCTGTGTCAAACGCTCCTCCGGGGCTGGGTGTGCAGCGATGGACAAGAGCGACAGGATTCCTGCCCTCGGGGAGCTGACATTCCAGCAGGGCAACGGGGACCCTACTTTGCGGGGAGGTGTTGGAGGGTGCCTGGAGCTGAAGGAGGAAGGGCCAGCCGCGTGAAGAGCCAAGGGCAGGGTGTCTCAGAGAGGAGAACTACAGGTTGGGAGATCCCAAAAAGGAAGAGTCTGAGAGGGTCCTGGTAGCTGTAGAAGGCCGAATTCCCTGAGCCCCACTCTGTAGAGAACGAACCAGCTTCCCATCTGTGTTCCCACAGCACTGTGCTTGCTTCTGTTCCAGTTTGTGCCATATGGTAATTATTGATTCATGTCTTTGGCTCCCCCACAGGCCTCACAGTGCCTCTAGGTCAGGGACCATCTGTAACATGCGGTTGGTAATAGTGCAAACCTTGCAAACCTCACCTGGTCATTGGGAAGATTGAGGAGATCATCCAGATAAAGACTTAAGCACAATTTCTGGAACTGTAAACGCCCCATAAATATTAACGGTTATTAGTCATTGTAACCGAGTGACCACCAGCCCAGGTGCAGCACAGAGAAAGGATGGACTGCTATTTAAGAATGCCCAGGGCTGAAGGAAGCAGGTGAGCTTGTCCAGCAGCAAAGTCATTGAAGATGTGGATGGGTCACCTCCAACGAGCTGGGGGCTTCTGTTTCAAGGAAGGTGGGCTGACTGTGAATGCCAGGCCACAAACTCGGTGCACAAAACATAATTTCACTTTTAATCATTTGTATTAATTCTATTTTTAGCTCCCTTTCTAGGATGGTGGCCACAATCAGTGTTCCCCCACTTTTTCCTTGAATGGTACCCAAAGTCTGGAGAACTCAAATATAGGGATGGAGTCGCTGCTCCTCTGGTCTTTGATAACATCCATCAAGACTCAGGACTCCACTCGATGAGCCCTTGGTTAGCTGTCAACATGAGAAATGTATTCATTCCATCAATATCCATCAGTCACATGGATGGAATGTCAAGTGCTGTCCTAAGTATCGGGGATACAGATATGGAAGAAAGATAAAGTCATACTCTCTGATCAGGTGCTCAGGTAGGGTTTGAGAAGGAATGAATTAAAGGAGCAAGCCCCATGTCAGCTGGAAATTTTCTCACTCATGTGCAAAGGCCCTGAGGTGGGCTATAAGCTCAGTGTGTTGAAAGAAGGACATGATCCTCATTCCCCAGAAGGAAATGACTAGGGGATGAGGTCCGAGGGGTGGCCAGGTAAGACCTTGCATGTTACAGAGGGAATCTGCATTTTGTACTGAGTGAACTGAGTATTTGCTGTAGGATCCTGAGCAGGAGAGGGCTGTCATGATCTAAACTGTGTTTCGAAAAAAGTCACCCTGACTGCTGTGGGTAGAAAGAACTGGAGTAGTGTAAGGGTGGAAGTAAGTTAGGAGACTACTGTAGCAGGTCAGGTGAGAGATGGTGGTAGGGTCCGGGGTGTGAGGATGGCGAGAAAAGCAACAGAGAAATAATAATACTGGTGGGACAACCCTTTTTTTATTTATGTTTTTAAGGATCAAGACAAGATTTACTGATTGTGTGTGTGTGCATGCGTGTGTGTGTGTGTGTGTGTGTGTGTATAAGAGAGAGACAGACAGACAGAGAGGTAGAGATGGGGAGGGAGAAGGGGAGTTAACGCTGCTTTCTTTCAGTTGTGCCGGATCTGCTGGGCTCCTGGCTCAGCCTTATGTCTTTGGATGCTTGGAGGTCATCTCATTGCTTCCACAGCTCCAGGTCACTGGCATGTCCATGTGAGGAGTCCACAGCCTTGTTTCTAAGACATGCCTGCATCCCCTCCTGTGGCTTCTCTGACCTCTCTAGGGCTTCTGATGGGAAGCCAGGGCAGGTGTTGTCTCTCTGCAAATCCCGTAGGGATTTTGCCACCGTGGTTGGGATGCGGTGCTCAGTCTGGAGAGATATCAGGGCTCTTTCTTTAGGACCCAGCCAAAGCATTGTGTTCCTCCTCTGAGATCTTCCCTCTGGGGGAAAGACAACCCCAGTCTGAAGAAATCAGTTCTTCAGCTCTGAGGGGTTGCAAGCTACAAAGAAATGGGACACCTTGTTCATTACAGCCTCAAGTTTTCTCCTAAATACTTGGTCCACGCTGTGAGATTTCCCTTCCCCTGGGGGTTTAGGTTTTTGAAAGTTGGAAGCTAAAGACCAGAAGGAAGCTCCTTTTCTCTGTCTTAGGCACTGGGTTTGGTCCCTGAGGCCGACCAGGGTCTGAGGGCAGGGAGCAGGGAAAGGAACGAGAGGCTGGTGTCAGCTCGATGTCCAAAGATCATCTCCTGAAAAGCAAGAGGAGGAGGGTGTTGTGGATCTGCGCACACAATCGAAGGCATCTTGCTCACCCACTTGGTTGTCAGATAAAACACACTCCGCTGTTTGGCCACAAGGCTGGTGTGTTTTTCTTATTTGAAAGAAAGTAGATTATTAATGCCATTCCCCCAGGGGAGGAGGCTGCAAAGGGCAGGAATCCAGCCCTGTAAGCTGTAGACGAAGGTGGTCCCCGCCCCCAGGCTTCTGGGTCTTTCCTCGAGAGTTTGAGGATTGAGAGCCTATTTAGGGAAAAGGAAGGCAAACTAGATTATTCTCCTCTGTATCTTTGCCTTTTGGCATATCCTAATTCCTGAAGGAAGACCACTACTCTGTAAAGTGAAAAAGATATAGTCACAATGATATATAATTGATGAAAATAATGATAAATAAGTAAAATGGATGATATGAAAAGAGCATGCTGTGATTTCAGAATAGTCTTTCCAAGGGAAGAAAATTTAACAGATGGGCCTCAGCATCTTCCTCCATTTTGAGCCGTTTAAGGGCTGCACTCCGCCTTACCTTCCATACCCTTCCAGACCCTCCCACTGGGCTGGGGGCCCAGGCAGGGGCAGGTGAGGCTTAGATGTCCCTCCTTGCTCTGTCCCAAATCTCAGTCCATAAACTCTGCACCAAGCTTCCTGCAGGGCCTCTCCTGCTGGTTCCTGGGTGCCCATTTGGGGAGTGAATCAAGTGCACATGGAGCATGGTGCTCTCTGGGGTGTCCTGCTCCAACAAGCCCAGTTCCCCTTGAGACAACGTGGAGGCATCTCACTGTCTGGGGGAAGGCCTGTGGTGTCCAGAGCGTCAGCTCACCCCGAATGGCTGTTTAGACACATCACTTGGTTGCTCCCTGTGTCCCTGCTGTCTGCACACAGTAGGGGATGAACAACCTGTGACCCCCTCCCCGTGCTTCCGAGGATTTCTGGGGACCATGAACCAAGCACTTCTTTCAGTCAGTAGGGCTGTTGGCTTGGCTGGAGGAAGAGTAGGTGCGGTGGGGGAATTTTAAAACAGGCTAACCTAGCTCTGCCACGTGCTAGTCACTGCCTCTCTGAGCCTCCGTATTCTCATCTACAAAAGGCGGATACTCTCTCCTTGGAAGTCAGCTGGGAGGGTATAATGAGGCAGTGCATGTAAATCTTTCTGTAATCGTGAGGTGCCATTCAAAGGTGAGTTGTCACTCCTGAGAGTTGATTGATTAGTTCAAAAATGTGTCTTTTGTTTGCTTCTCCTCCATCAACCAATCACTCTAGAGGCTGAGCAGTGACCTCACAGGCATCGTGACCACTGCTGCTTCACCTTTTCCCTTCCCTATGTCTGACCAGACCCAGGTCTGGTCAATCTGCTGGGGAGCTCCTGCAGAGTATATTCTCCATAACAAGAAGGAGGCACGTGGGGGTAAACTCTTTGGTCCCTGCTGCCACTGCTCTCTGCCTTCTGTCTATGGTCAAGTGAGGCCATGATGCTTGGTACATGGCAGTTGTTTTGCAACCATGAGGAGGACAAGAGAAACAAAGAGATATTGGTGTAGTAGCTCACCAACATTGTGGAGCTGATGCATCAACCCCGAGCCACTTACCTTCCGACTTCCTCTAATGAGAGAGCTATCAATGTCCTCAGTGTGGGAGCCACCGCCAATACGGCTTTCTGTCACTTCAGCTGGAAGCCACTCAGTGGGGTGCTTGTTGAGAGTCATGTCCAATGTCATCATCCTCAACTTCCCATTGGGCGGGCTCAAGCTCTTGCCCATCCTTTTAGCCAGCCCATCCTTTTAGCCAGTCCATCCTTCTGTGAGAGGTCCAAGAGGGAAGCAAAGAGAAGCCTGCTGCCTGAAGTTTCTTTCTTTTCTGCCCTTGTCTCACCCTCACAAAAGCCTTGTCAGGTTAAAAAAAAAATCATGATACTTCTACATAGTCTCCAGCCACACTGTCCTTCTTATTGTACCTCAAACACCCATACTGCTAATTTTTGCGATCTTTGTCCCTGTCGTGCCCCCTTCCAGTCACATGATGCTGCTTGGGTGCAAATGGTCTCCCTACATACCCTGGGGCAAGGGGGAAAAGGGTCTGGGGAGCCCCCAGCCTGTCTTCTCCACAGTGGCACTATGCAGCCCACCTTGACAACGTTGACCCTCTGTCAATTGTGTCCTGCTGGGCTGGGACAATTCATTTCTGGGTCTGTCAGTGGTGGCAAGCATGAGAGGGTACTGCCACTCTGCACTGTGAGGGCAGGATTGTTCAGTCTTCTCAATCAACTTCTATGGGGTAAGCGTTGGGCAATCAGACACAATACTTGGAATGAACATACAGGCATAGAAGCTGATGTCACAGTGAACAGGATCACGCTCATCCATCTCTCAACACGTGTTTTGCAAACATTTGTTGAGTACCCGTGCTGGACCCAGTGATGAAGAAATTGCCATGGGCTGTGCCACATGGTGACGTGGACCCAAATGATGGATCTGATCCACTCGGTCTTCACTTCCTAGTGTGATGCTTGTGTGAAAAAGTCCACCTCTGACTCTCAGCTTTCTCATCTGTAAAATGAAGATGATTATACGTCACAATTCAGCAATCTTGCACAGAAGGCACCTCGAGAGGTAGCGCTCTCTTGGGGGTTCTGTTACTGGGCTTTTCCTTCCTAAGAAGTGTGGACCTCTGCTCTGCAATCCTCGTTTTAAATCCAAAGCTTTTTCTAACAATTGGAGCCAGAAGGGAGGGATCAAAGCAGGTCAAAGCTTAGGTCTTCACGAACTCATTTTACAGGCACAAAAAGGAAAATAGTGCCTGAGCCCAGGAATGAAGAATTTAAAATCTTTGATGTTACCATAATCAGCATGGAAGAAAAAAGATGACCTGTTCTCTTTACTATTGACATTAGGAACTCAGCACATGAATTTGGGGGAACACATCCTGACCATAGGAGGCAACGTGTTTTTGCCCCCTTGCTATTCTCTTCTCTTTCCCTCCTTTTCACACCCGTCCCCTTTGAGTCTTCTGGGAGGGAGGTGATCTATGGTAAGGAAATTGAGTTTTGGAGTCAGGAAGAACCGGGTTTGAGTCCTGGCTTTGCCCTACGTGTAAAAACTTGGACAGATTTTTCCTGGAAGTGGTCTTCCGGCCATCTGACCCCACCACGCTCCTGCCCAGCTCTCAGAGCTCCCTATGGCTCTCATGCTGAAGTGCTGACCTGATTTCAGATGAGCCCTCCAGCCTCTCCTCTCCCAGTGGGATCCTGGGAACCCTATGCTCCAGAATGTGTCCTACCGCAAATGCATTTATCATTCAACACTCTGCTCTTCTGTACACACAGCTTCCTCATCCACCTGGCTAACTCCTATGCACCCCTCAAGGCCCATTTCAACTTCTTCCTGAGGGAAGCGTTCCTGGACCCCACTGAAGCAGCATTCCTACCTCTTTTTGTTTTGTTCCTTCCATTCCTTGTTCATCTGTTATCACAGCACTGATCACAGGGAACCGATACCATCCTTAGACTTGACTGTTGTTTCCCGTCAGGCAGAAGTTCTTTGGGGGTGGAAGCTGCACTTTGCTCACCATTTATTTATAAATTCATTCAATAGACATGGATTCAACATCTCATGGCCCTGGGCTGGCTCTGGCACTGGGTGAATGGAGAAGGCCCCTGTTCTAGCAGGGAAGTGCAGATAGTAAACAAATGACTGAGCAAGAAGTGTCTGATGGTGATAGGCACCGGAGATAGAAATATGCCGGTAGGAGATAGAGTAGAGAGGGGTGTTGGGTGAGCTGGTAAAGCCTCTCTGCATCTTCCATAGAAGGCACTGGAATGCTTGTGGACAGAAAGCAGGAGGAGGGGGAGGGAGGATGGGAGCACGTCCCTCTTTTTGATGCTCATGGCCCTGCGACCAGCAGCAAGTTCATTAGTGGGGAGTCATGGGTACTGAGTGCGCCCTTGGTCAATATTTTTCTCAGTGTGGATTTGAGTCTTTATAAAGCTGACAAAGGCTTCTCCTTCTCACCACAACCACTGTGATTAGCCCATGGGTGGGAAGACCTAGTGCACAGGCAGGCACCGGAGGGGAGCAAATATGGATTCAATTTCAGAGAAAGCTCCGGAACAATTAGTGTGACAACCTCATAATAATGGCAATTATGACAAAAATAACCCTCACCATCCGCATGCAGCTTGCCATCTAAAAATTACATCCATAGCCAATATCCTATTTGAATCTCCCTGTGGACCTGTGAGATCATGAGCTCTATTTATGGAAAAGGAAGCTGAAGCTCACAGGAGGGAAGCAGCATTTCCAGGGTCACACACTATACTGGATGGCCAACCCAGGGCTCTAATTCCAGAATCTGGTTCTAGAAAGGTTTGTCTTGGGAGGTGAGTACGCACCTCCATCAGTAAAGGTATGTAAGGAGAGGCTGAGCATCCCTTCACCAAGGAGACAGAGGAGGTGGGACTTGTGCTCTCTCTGACCCTGCTCAGATGCTGGCTTTTTCATCCCAAGACACTGCAAAGAATGTATCACCAGGTGCATAAAATGCGCCCCCCCCCACCCTTCCCTTGCTTTCTGGAGATCAACCAAAAAGTGAGCCTGCCCCTTGCCAAGCTCTGGCGGAGGGGCACTCGGGCCTTCTGCTGGGACTAATAACGTCTATGAAAACCAATCCACATTTTGGCAGCTGGACCTGAAGCCTTTGAATTTTCGAGTTTGATGTGCCTCACACAGATGATGGCATGTTAATCTAGCATATTCCATCATCCTTGCACTGGTAAGACCCAGGACAAAGGGCCAGAAGAGACGGATTTCTTGGCCACCATTTGAGTCCCAGCTACAGACTGCCACCTCTGGGGATGTCTGGGGGGTGGGGTGGGTAGTGGAACTGGTCACACAGGTGTGTTCAGGGAGGGTGGCCACTGCAGTGCTCTGAATGGGAAGAACAGAGCCACGAAGGCAGGCCCCTCTGGTGCTTCCCTCTTCCACGGGCCATCGTGACATCTCAGTGAGGTAGGCACCAGCGTCACCCAGAGATAACTGAATGGCGCTTTCACTCACTTCGGGACCTTTGGCCTTACTCAGATCTGGAGGCCTTCCCATGAATACAGGGCAGTGTATGGCATGGGGATCGGGGAGACTGCAGCACCCCCACGTGCTGGCACCCTAAAGCAACATAGGACCCCTGGCGTCTGGGGGTCCCTGGGTCTCCATGACCCTGAAATGCAGGTAGGAGAGTGTTCTACAGATGTGGGACCCTTAGGGCAGGCTTTCAGCTCCTGCCACAGCCAGCATTCGCCTTTCTGGACATCCCTGAGAAGGGAGGTGCGAGGAGGGTATTCACTCTCCAAGCAATTCCTAGCAGTGGCTGCGACAGAGCAGGTTTGTGCCCTGGCTCCATTGCTTACTCACTGGGGACCTTGGCCATAGCACTCTGCCTTCTGGGCTCCTGTTCCGCATCTGTCACCAGACCCGATGTTCCTTTTTTTTTTTTAATTTTTATTTATTTATTTATGATAGTCACAGAGAGAGAGAGAGAGAGGCAGAGACACAGGCAGAGGGAGAAGCAGGCTCCATGCACCGGGAGCCCGATGTGGGATTCGATCCCGGGTCTCCAGGATCGCGCCCTGGGCCAAAGGCATGCGCCAAACCGCTGCGCCTCCCAGGGATCCCAGACCCGATCTTCCTGTATGCGAGGATCCGTGTACATTGGGCTCTCAGCAGCATAGAAGCGTGGTGCCTGGTAGTGGCTACCTGTGATTATTGCTGTTGTTATTGGGGAGTACTGTGATTCTGGACTCTACAGCTTTGGGAATCATGAGGCTGAAATTCTTCACTAACAAAGCAAGCACATTGACTTGCAGTGATCACAGCACCTAGCTTCTTGCAGCAGGCGTAATCAGCTGGATACAGGGCAAGCCCTTGATGTTTTGGTTGAACTTCAAGTTTCTGGAAATGAAAAAGAAACTTGAAAAAACTTGAAAATGAAAAAGAAAAATAAATTATTATTTATAGGAAATAATAATAATAATAGCTGATATTTATTGAATATTTAATACATGCCAGGCACCATGCTAACCACTTCCTGATTGTTAACGCATTTCATCTTTTCAATGACACTGAACACATGTTCTTACTAAACCATCTTCCAGCTGAGGAAATGGAACTAGGGTGAGGTTAAGAGATTTACTCTCAGACACCGTAAGAGTGAGTTATCTGCTGCTGCGAGACAAATTGCCCCGCCTTGCCCCTCACTTGACAGCTGACAACAAACGTCTACTATCTCACAGTTTCTTTGGGTCAAGAGACCCAGACTGGCTTAGCTGGGTGGTGGGTCTGAGCTGGGTCTCTCCTAAGGTGGTCATCAACGTTCATCATCTGAAGGATTGATGGAGCAGAGGAGCCGCTTCCAGGGTGGCTCACTCACTTGGCTGTTGGCAGGAGGCCTCAGCGTCTGCTCAGGGGACTTCTTCTCAGGACACTGACCGTGCTCATGACATGGCAGCTGTCTTTCTCTGGCATAAGTGACCCAAGACCAAGGATGGGGCAAAACTGGAGCACCTCTGATGCCCTACTCCCAGAAGTCACATCTTGTCATTTCCTCTTTATTTTTATTCTTCTGTTTCTTAGAGCAGATCACTAAGTCCAGCCCACATACTAGGGGAGGGGCATTCGGTTCCCACTTCTGAAGGACTATCAAAGAATGTTAAAACCAACAGTGTTCTCAGTACCGGCAAGTTGCTTCACTGGGACACAAGCCTAAGTCATCACGGGCCCCCAAGCCTGAGGTCCTTCTTCACCTCCACCCCCACAGAACACATGTGACACTGGTGGCCAGTCTCACTGGGGTAAGTAGGGTATTGATTGATCTGAGCGTGCCAGGAGGGTCCAGAATCAGGGAGGAGCTGCCCCTGACCTGGAACCTAGGACATGTTTTCACTGTAAGACTACTGGGCTGTGGCCACTAGGCTTCCCAGCTATGCTCAGCTCTTCTATCACCAGGGAGCAAGGAGAAGCTCTGTCACCTGCTGTCAAGAGGGAAAGGTGTGTGTGTGTGTGTGTGTGTGTGTGTGCGCGTGTGTCTTTGAGGGTGAGGTTGTGCTGTGTGTCTGAGTGAGTGTGTGTGTGTGTGTATGTGTGTGCATGTGATGAGCGATAGCCATGGGGACTGGGTTGTGTGAGGCCTTGTAAGGCTCTGGAAAAAAATCAGGCTTTGGGTTGTGGTAGGTGGAGCCACATAGTGGTCGAAGCCAGGAGTCCTGCGCAGAGGTCTCGTGTCGCATTTGGAAGTCACTGCATGGAGGACAGTGGGTGAGGCTGGGGCAAGTGCACACTGCCTGGAAAGCCATGGCTCAGGCCTGAGTTGCACAGAAGGCCTGGTAGGAGAGCAAGGGAAGGGGACGGTTGCTGGGATTTTTTTCTAAAGGTTTTACTTATTTATTCATGAGAGGCACACAGAGAGAGGCAGAGGGAGAAGCAGGCTCCATGCAGAGCCCGATGTGGGACTCTATCCCAGGACCCCAGGATCATGATCTGAGTCAAAGGCAGACGCTCAACCACTGAGCCACCCAGGTGCCTTCAGTTGCTGAGATTTCATGACCATTTGGCTTTGAGGCCGGGGGGGATGGGAAGGGCCCAGAATAGCAGCTTCTTCACTAGGCACCACGTGGTAGTGTCGGTACCACTACAGAGAAGGCCCAGGTGGAGGAGGACCTGGATGAGGGGGGAATGAGGAGGCCAGCTCTGGTCATCCTGAGGGAGGGGCCCACGGCTCATCTGGGGGGAGGGGGCAGGAATGCTTAGCATGTTGCAAAGTGTCTCTGGCATACAGTGGGCACACAATCAACCCCAGGTCCCCTCCTTGCCCCAGAAGGCCGTGGGGATTGTGAGGGGGCTGGGCCTCGCAGGAGAGAAGGAGGGGGCTAGGCCTGGCCTAGAGCTAGATTCTGGGTGTCCCTGATCCCTGCCCAAAACAAGGCCCCTCTGCCACCAGTTCCCAGGACTGGCTGTGAGTCATCTCTGCTGCCTTTGTTTTGACTAGTGCCTGAAGTGGCCTGGCTCTGCAGTGATGCAGATGCTGATGCTGTTGCTAGGCAACCGAGCTACAGCACAAATCCTCGAAGCCTCTGTGCCACTCACCCCACCACCCAGAGCTGCTGACGGTGGTTGATTTGAAATGGGCTATAAAAACAGGGAGGGGTTAATCTGCAAGTCCAAGGGTATATTAGAGCTATGGGCGTTTACCTGTACGATAGGGGCGAAAAGGCAGCAGCGGTGATAGTTTGCATTTATTGGGTGCTTGCTCTATCCTACCCTCTGTCCATGAATTAGCTCATTTAATTTTTATAATAGCCCCAAGATGCATGTTCTAACTACTCCCACTTTATAGATGAGAAACCCGAAACCTAGAGAGGGAAAGTGGCGTATCCGAGTCCACCCAAATGCTTAGCGGTGTGGCTGAGACTTGAATCCGGGCCTCTCTGATCCAGGCCCAAGAGAGGAAGTGGGATTCGGCTTTGATTTCTCACCTGATTTGATTTCAGCATCGCCTGTTTCATCCATTGTCCACTGCAATTCATTCTCTGCAAAGCCACCAGAAATCAGATCACGTGCTTCTGCTACAGCCCACCCATGCTGCCCGGTGCCCTCAGCGCACTCCTTCAGCTGCCTGACGCAGCCCAGCCACCCCGTGGCATCGCTTCCCCTCCCCACGCATGCTTCCTGTTCCTTCCTTTTTTTTTTTTTAAAGATTTTATTTATTTGACAGAGAGCGCACACAAGCAGGGGACCAGCAGAGGCAGAGGGAGAGGGAGAAGCAGGGAGCCCGATGAGGGGCTTGATCCCAGGACCACAGGATCATGACCTGAGCAGAAGGCATATGCGTGTAACTGTGTGAGCCACCGGGGCATTCTTTGTTCCTTCCTTCTTGTACGTGTGTCTTTCCTCTAGGCTTCAAACTCTATTGTCTCAAAGCAGGTGACATCCCCCACCTTGACCTTGGGAATCATTCCTCAGGTTGTAGCTTGGACCCCCTTCTCTCCTCCAGCAGCCTTCCCTGTGGCCAGGCGTGGGGACATCTGCTCCCCTCTTACCCTCTCTGCCCTGCGCAATTCTCCTCCACCAGGCACTGGGATTCCCCATCTTGCTTTCTACTTTATCTACTGACACCTGAGCCAATAAAGTCCTTTCAGAAAGAATTAACACATGAAAAGTGGATATATTTGATTCTGAAAAGCCTCTCCACCCCCCTCCCACCCCTGCTCCGACCTGACCTCCTGTCTTTGGTCTTATCTTCCTTTGGGAAAAAGCAGAGCATTAATGTTAATCTGCCTCTGTTTAGAGCCAGGCTTTGTGCTGGGCACATCCCTAGATAAGCACTCACGCTTCACAAATAGCCCATTTTGCAGGCAAGGAACCTGAGGCTCAGAGACTGGAAGCCACTTGCCCAAGACAGCACAGCTTTTGATTAAAAGAACCGGGGATCCAAGCTCCAGTGGATCTGGTCCCATAGCTCGGCTGTGAAGTTCCAGGCCTCTGAAGAGCATTTAAAATGCAACGGTGCAGAAATAAGAGCCCTGACATATTCATATCTCCGTGGTATTCCCAGACATCTTCCATTTAGAGACAACACCTGCCAGGAATGAAAAGGCCAGCTGAGGGTGGGAGCAGGGGAGTGTGGAGAAGAGCCCGGTGAGGGATTATGGGAAAAGCACGGCGAGTGCAGCTTGGCCCTGCATGGGGCTGGCCCTCCCCAAGATCCCAGGAGCACCCTCCTCCTCCCACCCAGCACACAACGAAAATGTGCCACACAACGATCCATCAACGGGCCTGGTGCCACTGTTTTTGCTTGTGCAGCCTCGGGCCCTCTGACCCTGCACCCCAGGAATGGAGAAGGGCCACCCCGGCTGAGAAGCCATCCCTGGGCTGCGGGAGCTCTTCTCAGAAAGTGGGGCCAGAGATGCCTGGAGCCTGGGAAGCATGTCTATGTGTGTTTCCGGGTGGGGGGCTCTGGGATGGCCAGGGGGCTCTGCGAGGGGAGGGGTGGGTGGATGAGGAGAGGGGGATGGGTCAGACCACAGGGACCTTTTGTGCCTCTTCAGGGCAGCATCAAGAGACAACTCCTCTCCACCATCTCCATGAGCTCATTTAATTTCACCAAAGGAACCCTATTTTTCCTATTTGCAGAGGACCCGGAGCCTCATCTGATCACTCATTCATGCATCTGACAAGTCTACTGAACATGAGTTGACAACTGGGCATCTCCACTCAGGTGCCTTCCTCTCACTGCAGACTCTTCCCCCAACCTGTCCCACTGCCAGTCTTCTGGGCTCCGCATGTAGCTCTCCATCTGAACCCTGGGATTGAGGGCCGTTCATCATTCTTCCACACTCAGCCCCTTCACCTCTACGGCTCCCTCTATGTCGATATCCTGAAGGCCTGGATTCATTCTCCCTGAATCCAAAACCCCCTCCCTGCTCTCGGTGGCTTCTATCCCCAGCCAAGGGGACTGCATCAGTCCCCCGATTGGCCCCTGCCTCCTCCCACCCCTTTAGAGATCACAAATCATGTCCAGCCACTGGTGGAAATCTTCCATGGCTTCCGGAAGCACTTAGAAAGGCGTGCTGTCCTCATCCAGGCCTGCGTGCCTTGCCTTCTGACTACCTCCTGGCACACTCATGCCTGCCCCAGAGCCCGTGCTTTTGTGTTCTTCCTATAACACACCACCCAATCTTTGCACAGCTGACACTCATGTCTCAGCTCGTATCACTGTAGCCATGAGGGCATTCCTATCCTAGGAACTATTACATAGACCTATTTTATTTATTGGGAACTTACTTATTGTCTTTATTAGTCCCCTTCTCTACTGTGATATAAGCTCCATGAGAGCAGGAATTGGCCCTGTTTACAGCATTTAGAACAATCCCAGGCACTACGCAGGCAGGGCTGATAGACTGTATAACTCCAGGGAGCATGATTCACATCAAAGTCTGTATGAAAGATGCTCTGGCATAGTGCAGTGCACAACTTATACAACTGTATTTGGCAGGCCTGGGCATATGTTACTGAAAGAGAAAGAAATAATTCCTGATGTCACTCACCATACAGTTTAATGGGCCAAATTCAACAATCTGAGCCTTTTATGATACCAAGTACCAGACACTAACAGACACTTCACATATATATAATTCACATTTTTTCCTAACAAAAGCCACCCTTTTACAAATTAGGAAATGGAGGCTCAGAGAAGTAAAATGGTCTCTCTTAAGGTCACCTGTCTAGTCAGGGGCAGAGCTAGGAGATGAGTACACGTTGGTCTGATGACAAAGTCCAAGTCCTTAGAGATGCACAAGAGAGGGGGCCCCTGTCCTCACAGAGCTCACCATCTTCTTGGGGCAGGGGCCTGATCTGTGCAGTTCACATGTGTCAGTCATGATGACGAGCAGTTTATGTATATTTTCTTCTCACTTCTGAAACCTCACACAATTGGGGACAGAGACCCAAGGAAGAAAGGGGACTTGCCCAAGGTCATGCGTACTGAGAGGTAGTGTAGCGCTAGGAAAGGGAGCCCCAAACCGTCTCATCTGCTTTTCTCTCCTTTGTGACAATGACCAGGAATGACCATAACTAAATGGGGCAGTTGCTGTAACTGAGGAATGAGCAAGATGCTGAAGAATGAGGCTGAAAACATCTCCCTCTGCTGAGAGCAGGATGGGAGTCACAGAAAATGGCCTTGGAACAAGCAGAGATTCCAGGCAGGCTGGGGGCACTCTGGGGGATGGGCCTGGAGAAGGTGACTCCAGGATCATTAGGGGTGGCTCTGGACCAGAGCCCAGACCCCTGACTTCAAGGATGGCCGCTTGCTTTGTCCAGGGTCCCAGCTGTTTGAAATATTCATCTCTCCATCTTCCTGGGTTCTCACTAGACATTGGCTGGGATCAAAAAGGAGGGTGATTTCCCAGCCATCTGAGGCCAGCTGAGGGCTCCCATAAGCCTTGTTTCCACTTCTTTCCAGGTGCTTCCACCATCTCAATGAGGGTCATGGAAACGTAATAGCCTGGACATAAGCGCAGGGGACAGGGGGGTGACTCCGCCTCCAAAGGTTTCACGTACTTGTCCAGATCTCTCTGCTGTGAGATTGTCAGCAGTCACTGATGCCAGGACTCCTGCCTTCAGGGGGCTTCTAGTTGTTCCCTTCCTCTGTGACGTCTCAGCTGCCTTTTTTCACCTCATCTCAGCAAATGGCAGCGTCTTGCACCTTAACTTATACCACGCAGCTGGGAGCATTCGGGCCTCCTTCCTCCAGCGTCCCACGTCTACTTCATCTCCACGTTCTGTGCATCCTGCTCCCAGTGAGGCCCGGCCCTGTGCCTGGCCCCCATCCTGCAGGTCTTGTGCTCCTTCTAAGAGGTGATGCCGCTGGCGCATAGCCAGGTGTAATTCCAGGGGGAGCTGCTGCGAAGGAGCCGTGGGTGCGAGGAGAGAATCACTAGCTCTTTCCATGGTGAGACAAAGGGGTCTGACATTTGAGCCTCGCCTGGGAGACTGGGTGAGGGGGTAGCTTCTGACTGAAGGCCCCAGGAGGTTCTGGAATCAAGGATCAGCTACTCAACCCTACCGCCCTGCCCCAGGTAGGCAGAGAAAGCATAGAACAAAGTTCTGTGTGTGGGGAGAGGGGGTGCCCTCATCCCAGTTTCCTGGTCTGCATAGCAAGTGGGATCCCATCAGGCCCACCAGGCCTGTGCAAAGGCTGAGGGGGTCGTGGCTGACTATCCTCTCCCGCCGGAGGCAAGGAGACTTGAGCGGTCATGGAGAGAGCCTGGGGCCGGGCTTGTGCACACACAGCCCTGGAGGGTGGGCCTGGGAGCCCCGCTGTGCTTTGAATCCCCTCCACCACGGCCGGTGAGTGACCTCAAGGGAACAAACTTCCCTGCTGCTTCCCGCCAATTCCCATATCAAGGCCCCACGGAGAAAGTTCAGATTCGTTTGTCACCCTGGGGAGGACAGATGAGTTTGCTCCCAGGCATGGACTCGGACTATCGCCTGCACGGAGGGCATCATGACTATCTCAGCACACTCTGAACCCACGAGGGGCACTCGGCGGGAAGCAGGACACACCCCTCGGAGCCCCCAGACTCCTCATCTGTGCTCCTGGATGTTGATAAGAATAGCACTCACAGGGACACCTGGGGGGCTCAGTGGCTCAGCGGCTGCCTTTAGCTCAGGGCGTGATCCTGGGGTCCGGAATCGAGTCCCACCTCGGGCTCCCTGCAGGGAGCCTGCTTCTCTCTCTGCCTGTATCTCTGCCTCTCTCTGTGTGCCTCTCATGAATAAATAAAAAAAAAATAAAAAAAAAAAAAGAATAGCACTCACCTCCTAAAGTTGGAGTGAGGGAACAGTGAGGAAATCTGTGGAAAGGGCTCCTGCCCTAGGAGGGCTTCTACACACGTTCACTGTGCCGCTCGCCCTTTTTCTCCTCTTGCTCTACTGCTGAGATCAGTCCATTCCCTGGCCCTGCTGTGCCTTAAGTTCGCTTCTGATGACCGTCAAGAGTCTCTTCACAAGTGGTCCAGGCCCTCCGTCTCAGGAGATGACAGAGTACTGGTGGTCTACACCTCCAGCCCTGGTGGGTCTGATGGATTCGAGCCCAGGGCTGCAGGTACCCTCAATGGCTCATGTTTCTGGTTGCCAAGCCAAGGACAGGGTTCTGACCATGGTGGAGGGGGTGATCGCCACACACAGACACACACACACACACACACACACACACACACACACACACACGCCTGCACACGTGGGGGGGGGCAGGGGGAGGCAGAGGGGGGCTTGTCTGTGGCAGTGGCTGCTCCATCCTCATATCCATATCAAAGCCTCATCTGAGCTGCTTTAAGTCTCCTGCACGTGGGTTGGTCAGACACCTGGTTGGTTCCTGTTAACACAGAACTGGGGGCTCCCCTTCCCTAGCTCTCTGCTTTCCTGACTTCCCCCTCACATTCTGGTGGCTGTGGCCAACCTAGGCTCTGTCTTCTTGTTCCTCAGGCCATAAAGATGGTGCTTATGTTTATTTGTTTTCAAAAATATTTTATTTATTTATTCATGAGAGGCACACAGAGAGAGGCAGAGACACAGGCAGAGGGAGAAGCAGGCTCCATGCAGGGAGCCCGACGTGGGACTCGATCCCAGTACCCCAGGACCACGCCCTGGGCCAAAGGCATACACTCAACTGCTGAGCCACCCGGGTGCCTGTGGGTTTTTTTGTTTTGTTTTGTTTTGTTTTTTTAATTTCTTTTTATTTTTTTTTTTAATTTATGATAGTCACAGAGAGAGAGAGAGGCAGAGACATAGGCAGAGGGAGAAGCAGGCTCCATGCACCGGGAGCCCGACGTGGGATTCGATCCCGGGTCTCCAGGATCGCACCCTGGGCCAAAGGCATGCGCCAAACCGCTGCACCACCCAGGGATCCCTGTTTTTTTTTTTTTTTGTTTTTTTTTTTTATTTAAATCAGAGCTACAGTTGCCCAGACCACTCTAAGATTCCAGCCTATCCTCAGACCAAAGCTGCGAACACGAGGATCTCACCCTGTGCCTGTCCTTGCTACACTTTGGCTCCTCTCCCAAACTGGCTGCTTTGACCACCCCCAGGATCTTCAGTGTCGAATAGCTTTTGTATTGTGTCCACAGCCTAAAGTTACTATTTCTGTGGGGACTGATGTCCACTAGGAATTAACTCACTGTAATCTAGACAGAATTCTGAGCTGGATTTTCTAAGAAAAGGAAAAGATCTTTATGTACAAATGGAGGGAAAGAGCATTGGAGGGAAAAGCATCCCTGGGTACAAAAGAATGAGGGAGAAAATGTGATAAGCTCAGGGCTCCTTCACGATAGCTTTCCGTGGATAAATATGCAAGAGAAAAGGCTCGGAAGCACATACAGCTCCAGTTTTTGGCATCCCTACAGCCTGCTTTTCCCCTAGAGAGAAGAATTGAGATAATGAATGCATTACATTCTTCTTTCTGAATACAGACCAAATCCTACCACACACATGCTCTTGCACACAGCCCTTTAGCTAAGAGTCCTGAAGGGTAATGATATATTTCGGGCCCATTGTTTGAGACAAGGTCCAGAAACTTATTTCTGGCATTCAGATACTGTCAAAAGGAATATAGCATCTTCTATCTTCTTAAAATTCCTTGCAGATTTCTGTGACATATACATGAATTTATCCAGAGACAGATTGGCAGCAAGCTCAAAGTCAATGATTTAAAATGTGTCCCTCTTTAGACACCGCCCCCCCCTTCCCGCATATTTCTCTACTCACCCCAACACGGCACATGCCTCAGGAAAGCAGTCTCCGCCATAATCAATGCCGTGGGCTGGAAATGGGACCCGAGGGTACTCCATTTCATGCCTAGGAAACTCACAAATGTGCCCTTGCAGGGTGAAAAACAGAAAAAAAAAAAAAAAAAAAAAAAAAAAAAAACAAGTAATTTCACCTGACTCATTCATTTCCGACCTTAGTGAAAATAATTTTTGAAGGCTAAATTTCTAATTGGTAAAAAAATTGATTACTGTTTCTGCTCATTTTTTTAAAAAAAGATTTTATTTATTTATTTTAGGGCAGGGGAGAAGCAGAGGGAAAGGGACAAGCCGACTCCCTGCTGAGTGTGGAGCCCAACAACAGGCTTGAGGCAGAGTTACATGCAGGGCTTGATCCCATGACCCTGAGATCAGGACCTGAGCTGAAATCAAGAGTGGGATGCTTAACCAACTGAGCCTCCCAGGCTCCCGTGTTTCTGCATGTTTTTGTTGAAGATTTTATTTATTCATGAGAGACACACAGAGAGAAGCAGAGACACAGGCAGAGGGAGAAGCAGGCTCCCTGCAGGGGGCCCAATGCGGCACTTGATCCCAGGACCCCAGGATCATGCCCTGAACCAAAAGTAGACGTTCAACCACTGAGCCACCCAGGTGCCTTGCACATTTTTTTTAAAGTAAGGGAATAAGCAGACCTAGAAGGTTATTTCTACTATACGCAAATCTGCATGTAGTCCTGGGGAAGAGTGAAGCCAGAATGGATCCACAGAAGACAAATGTGATGTTTTATTTATGGAAGTGTTGGCTGACTTGGTTTTTACCAGTTAGGATTTACTAGGAAATGAATGTTCTGGTGTGTGTGTACATGTGTGCGTGTGTGTGTGTGTGTGTCTCCTTTCCCTCCTTAACCCCCTCCTCTGACAGCTGTGCTAAGGCTGCAGAGACTGATGCAGGCTACATGCCCTGCTCCTGGCCCCTCTCAAGGGGAACCAAGATACGGCCTTTAGTCCTGAGGGCAGGGCCCACACATCTGCCTCTCCTCTGCCTTGGGCTTCCATGAAGGCTGCTCCCCTCTCAGCACCCTGTGGGTAGTGGAGGGATGTCCAGGGAAGTGCTGGGGCCACTTGCCATTCCTGGCTGTGCCCAACTCAGCTGGTGTATCCTTGGGTATTGGAGGTGAAGGCAGCATGGTTTTGTGAATAAACTCTGGGCTGTGGAAGGTCAGGCTCATTTCTGACCCTTCCTGGCTGCTCAAGTACTCAAGCATGCTTCTACCTCAGGACCTTCACACATGCTGTTTCACTGCCTGGATTAGGTGTCTCATTCTCATGTTGTGTCTCCAGTGTCAGCCTTTCCTAGAGACTCTCTCTGACTACTTTCTGCCTCCTTACCAGTTTTATTTTGCCTTTGACAAGCACGTGCCACCCTCTCACCTATTTTATTTGTTCTCATTTGTTGTACGTCCCTCACCACAAGAGTGTTAGCTCCACAAGGGCAGGTACTTTGTTTTGTTCACTGCTATATTGTTCTCTGAATAGAGCCTGGTACATGGTAGGTAACATTAAAAAAATACCTCACCATTGGAGGCTTGGTCTACTCTCTCCACTCCTTGTGCCTCCTGTCTGGGAACATTCAACAAGTCTTTGAAGATGTTAAGTATCACCTACCTGGGCAAGCTTCCCATGATCTGCCCAAATCAGCAGACTCCTTCCTCCATGAAGCCTCCAAGAGAGGCAACGCCCAGGAGGGTGACCTTGGAGTCAGATGTGCCTGTCTTCAGTCTTGGCCCTGTGCCTGGCCACTGCCGTGTGGTCCGGGCAGGCATTTCCTCCATCGGAGCCTCGCTTTTTGCAAGGACCATACCTCCTTCTCAGGGCTGTTGGGGGATACATTGAATGGCTTAGGTAAAGTTTCTGGCACATAGTAGGTGCTCCGTATATAACGAGCTACTCCTCATCACCATGCTTCCCTCCTTTACGCTCCCTCTTACCACAGTGCACCACGGTCTGTCCTCACGTCCTGGCTCACACCTCTGTGAGGGCACCCGGGTCTTCCGCGTTGCCTCCCAGTGCGTGGAGGGGGGGTCTGCACACTCCCACCTCCTCTCGTTTCTGTAAATAAAGTCCGACTGGGACACAGCCACCCCCCTGTGTTTCTGTAGTGTCTGCACTACGACTGCAGCCGTGAGTGGTTGCCAAGAAACCATATGACCCACAAAGCCTTCAGAATTCACTATCTTGCCATTTACAGAAAAAGTTTGCTGACTCCTGTCCTAGAACAGTGCTAGATGCTGGTAACTACTTGTTTTAAGAATAAGTGAACAAATGAATGAGTGAATGAATGGCATGTAACTATGTAATATAGACTGGGCAGCGTGAGCTGTGGTAATGGGTTAGCTCAATTGGAATTTTCTTCTTAAGTTTTTTTTTTTTTTTTTTTTGGCAAGTAGGATTTCTCCCTTGAGTTAACTGGTATTTAAAGCTGACACCCTGATTATTAACTTCATGAGAATGGGGCTGGCTGTGTGGGTGGTGAAGCCCTGGAGAGAAGAAAATGAGAGGAGGCATGAAGAGGGAAGAGAGAGGAGGAGGCACAGAAGCTGCCCCCCTGCCCTTCTCTCCTGCACAGGCCTTGGTCAGGCCCTCTTTACATCAAGCCTGGACTGTTGCAGTAGCCCAGTCCAAGGCCTGACATGGGGGAGGCACTCAGTGGACTTCTACTGAGTCAGTGAGTGGAGCATTGGAAAGAGCACAGGAGTGGAACCCAGAGACAGAGTTCACGTTCCAGCCTTTTCCAGCTGAGTGACCACAGACGGGCCAGCGTCTCTCTGTGCTCCAGTGGGAACGCAGATCCTTGCCTGCTTCCCTCCCGGAAGTGCAGAGTACACTGCTTAGTGGGTGCCAGAAGGAAGAAAACTCGTTTATGCCACAGTTATCACGTGCTGGCAACTGAGGAGGACAGTTCATATATTTTCACCAATAGCTGCAACAAAGCGGCGAGGTAGCTAGAGGTGACCAGCCAATTTTACAGACGGAAATCTGAGGCCTGGGAGTCTAGGCTGATGGTCTTTCCATGCCTCTTTGTGCTTTATAATCTGAGCCTCTCCCAGGCAAAGGGAGTGACTTCCAAGTCCAAGACGTGACCTTATCTGGACCCTGGGGGAGAGCATGTGGAGAGGAGTTGACAATGTACCCAGAGCATGCATAATTTATCATCTTAATTTGATGGGCTAATACAAACACAAAGATGTGAGGTAGAAATAATGCTACCATTGAGTGGGTGTTTATCTTGTGCCAGACATGCCAGGACGTGCTTTGTCATGAGTTATTTGGTTAACCTCCTAGGATGGTACGAAAGAAGCTGTTTGGTCCCCATTCTACAGATAAGGAAACAGACTCAAAAGTCACATGACTTGTCCAAGGTCACAAAGCTGGTCAGGACAGGACCGGGACTGGAACTGTCATCTGGGGGAGTCAGACCACTGAGCTAACTGCCTCCTGTTCTGCTACTTATTTGTCATTGAGAAAGGGTTTCATCTGTCTTCTTCCAGAAAAAAGTTCCCACTTAGTGCCTTGAGGGTAGCGGGATTGATTATGAAAATTATAATATTGCGCAAATAGAGTTTTCAGGGCAGTGAAGTCCAACATTGCAAACAGCCTGAGCAGCTTGACTCTTTTGAAAAAGCGGATAATTAGGTTCTTATAATTACACATCCTGTTTTCATGGAGATACAAAGGGGAAAAAATGGATTTCTGAGGATGAGGGAAAATTCTTTACCAACTGTCGGAAACAACTATTTTAACTGAACTGGGGAAAATGCAAAATGCAAAAACATGCCTTCAGGGCCTGGGGGATGTGGAGCGTATGGCCAATGGCTTTCCAGCTAGGTTTTGTTTTGTTTTGTTTTGTTTTGTTCTTACTTTTAGTGACTATAACTAAACACAGAAAGGCCTAGGCAAGGCTAAATTTTAGATTGGATTTCACTGAATACAGTTGGTGCTGAAGGCAAGCGTTTGATTCCAATGTGTCTCAGTGTACACTCAACTGCGGGCCTGGGTGCTGGTCTCCCTGGCACGTTCTCCTCCTTCTTCAGGTGAGAGAGCTTCATGTGGAGGCACATGCCTCCCCCATTCGAAGTCCTTTGGGTGTAAAGAGTGGAACCTGGGGCACAGCAGGTGATCTGGGCACTTGAGCTGACCTCACTTCCGAATCTGTGCAGTAGGCAAAGTGATCATGCCTGCGACAACAGAACTGCAGGAAGGGTTAAAAACGATAAAACCCATGAATGGCTGGCATGCTGCAAATGCTCTGAAATGTTAGCTGTGATCATGATTATTACTGCTGGTCATGGTTTATGAAATTATGGTCTTAATCTTTAAGCAGTGGAGTTAAATGCATGCAGGTCCTTGCAAATCCCTCTGAGGATTACAGCCAGCAGTGCCTCCTTGCCTGAGGGCTGGGTGCGTGCCTCAGTTTCCTTATTCTGTTCTCTAGTCTAAATGCCTGGCCTTCTCTCCATGTTTACCCACCTCCCTTGTCACTTCAGCGCAAAGGGAGCCAGTTAACCAGTCTCTCACCTGGGAGACTGTGTTTGGCCATATCCTGTGACAAAGTTCTCCTAAATTCCTGCAGGGACATAGAATGACAGCGGCTCAGGTTGACAGAAGCACTTCTCATTAACGCCTTTGGGAAGGCTGGATCAATTTTGGCTTTTCCTCAAGAAATCAGAATCGATATTTTTGGTGAGACCAAACCCTGGGGAAGAACCCCACTGAGCACTGGCACTCTGCAGAAAATTAGAAATTCTCCTTGAGTTTGGTTGTGGAAAGGAGATATAGAAAATCTTTAGTCTGAAGAATCTTCAGCCAGGGAGTGCAGGGGGAATTTATGAGATCAAGCTTGCAGAACAATGCAAATTCCATCACTGCTGTCCCAGAAGCCATGAACGGTGCTGGCTGCACAGTCCTGACTTGTCCTTGATGGGGGGATTTGGGGATTACATTATTCAGTAAGTAGAAACTGAGACCCAGAGGGAAAAAAATGGCCCCAGGCTCACACGTTAGGTGGTTCAAGAATTGCTGAGAACTTCTGGGAGGAAGGGATGAGCCTTGCCTTGCAGGGGAGAGAAGGGAGTCTGCCTCTGACCCTGGGAAGTCACCAATTGGAAGGAAGTGTCCCGAACAGGCAAGTTAACAGAAACAGTCATCCAGTGGCTATTTATTGAGTGCCTACGGGGCCGGGCACACTTCTGGGTGCTGGAGAGAGGGCAGACAGTGAACAAAATGCAGTCCTTGCACTCCCTCATTCCAGCAGGAAACATAGAGTTTGGTGTATTAAATAATGGTGCCATAAAAGTTGAGGAGGGGGAAGGGAAGCACGCAGTAGATGGATGCTCAGAGGTTGCCGTGTGGCATCTTGCTTCTCCTCAAGGGAACAGTGTCTGAGGCTCAGTGGCTTTGGCATCCACTTTACACACACTTCAGTTGAGAGGCTCTGCATTCCCCCTCTTAGGCTGGATGAGGTAGGAGCAGCTTAGGAGTGGGAAATAAACCTAAGGGATGCCAGAAGAATGGAGCCCGGGAGTGAAGGCAGTTCCAGGAACGGGGTGGTGGTCTGTGTGAGGCCCAAATTCAAGAATGCCAGGCAGAGACTTGGAACTGTCTCCAGAGGCAATAGGCCATGCCTATTGTGCAGCAGACAGCTGGCAGACTTGGGGGAGAGCTTCCTGAGCTCCCCAGAGCTCCAGATCTATTTTGCTGGCTCTAGGGTCTTTTCTATGGTGTATGATGGAGTTGTTCTTTTAAAAAGAATTTCCTGAACACTTATTATTGAATGCATAGAATCAAGAAATGCATGAATACATTTTCATCATGAAGATTAAAATAATCTAGAAAACAGAACAAAATGGGAAATTCTTTCACACCCCCCTTCCCCAATCCAATTTCCTCCCTCAAACTCTCCACTGTGAACAGGCTCACATCCATCTTCTAGACTCTTCTGTGCTTTTATGTTCCAACATGACCTGCATCTTAAATCAGAAATTGAATTAAAGCAGGCATATTGTTCCATAACTTACCTTGTTTCGCTTTACAATATGTATTGGAAATCCTCCATATCCATAAGGATCTTTTTCATTATATTTTAATGATTACATTCCATAAATTTTTAATATATCATCCTCACTTTTTCCTACTGTGAAAGACAACTTGTTTGTTGAGTAATCCACATGTTATCATATGGATAAGTGTGTATAGGTTGGTCTTCATATTTTCTATTTTGTTCTATTTCTTGTCTATTTCAGAGCCACTAAACACACTGTTTTAAAAAGTATAACTTTACAGAGTGTTTTAATCTGTGGTATAGCAAGTTCTGTATCATTGTTCTTTTTGAAAAGTTTCCCTATAGTCTTATGCATTTTCTATGTCAAGTTCAGAATCTACTTACAAGTTTCATTAAACATCATGCTGAAATTATGATTGGGATTACATTAAATATGAAGATTATATGGAGAGAATTGACATCTTTAAATTTGTCTTTTATCCAGGATCATGGCATGAATCTCCATTATACAGGGCTTTTCATTGTGGTTAGCACTTAATTAATTAGGTTTAATAATGTTCTTTATGTAGGTTTTGCACAGCTCTTATCAGGTTTATTCCTAGATATTTTATGTCTTTGTTTTTTGTTATGAATGGGAAGCTTAATTACATCTTAGAGTTGATTATTATGTAGTAAAGGAAATTGTTAATTTCTAAATGCTGTGTAATATCTACCTATTCCCCTATTGATGTCTCCTGTTCTGTTATTTTATTAGCTGATTTTCTAGGAAGATAATAATATTGCCTACAAATAATGACAAGTTTCTTTGTTTAGAATTTTGATGTTTGTGAAACATCAACTATTACATCATTACTTTATTTCAGCAGAAACAGGTGTTTAATTTTATTGTGCTTTTGTAGCATCTATTAAAACAATCACATATGATTTTCTTCTCTTATCTGTTAAGCTGATAAAATATATTAATAGATTTTCTAGTATTGAATAGATAGTGAATAGTAAAATATCTTTGGAATTATTAATATACCAGATTTGATTTCCTAATATTTTATTCAGTCCATTTATATGTACATTTCAGAATGAGTATGGCCTACTATTTCCTTTTCAAAATATTAATATCAGGGTTTGTTTAGAGACTAAGGAGAAATAATTTGCCTCTTAGTCTATGTTCTAGAACAGTTTGTCTATCATAGATAACATTTTTTTTTAATTTGGTGGAACTCATCATAAACCACTTGAGTTTATTTTTTTTTAAGGGACACGCCTTCAGTTACTTTAAGCTTTTCTTCTGTTGGTTGATCTATTTAGATTTTCTACCTCTTCTTGAATCAATTTTAATAATTTATATTTTCTTAAAACATCATTCATTTCATGGAGAGACTCACATTCATGGATGTGAACTTGTTCCTAGCATTCTTAAATGTATTTTTTTTATCACTCTTATCTACAGTTCTTTGACTTCTTTCATTTCCAAAGTCATTTTTTAGTATCTTCTCTCTGATTGTCTTGATAAGAGTTGCCAGAAATTTGTTTATTATACTGGTCCTTTCAAAAAAAACATGTCAACTTGTATTGATCGAATATACTGATTTTGCTTTGCTTGTATTCTGTTTTATTAATTTCTGCTGTCATCTTTCTTAATTGTTTCCTTCAGTTTAGGGAGTGAGTTATTTTGTTCTTTTCTGCCTTTCTTAGATGCAAGCTAAGTCCTTTACTTGTCCAACTTTGCAATTCTTCATAAATGCATTTAAGGCCATAGATTTTTCTCTCATTGGTTTGACTGGCCAGAGATGTTAAAGATGCTGAACAAGATAAAATTAATTCTGCTAATTTTTGCACTTGCCTGGATAGCCATGCCGTGAGCTGAGTGGTTGGTCGGCATTAGATCAGACTTGTTTATATCATGCAAATCATGTTCCAACAACTGCAAAGAGAGTTTCAAATCACAAAGTAGCTCATTCCAGCCCTACCTCTTATTGGTTTAGCTTGAAACAAGTTTTAGTCATGTTTGCATGCTTGCCTTTTTCTACTGTCTGTCTGCATGTTCGTGTTCAGGGAGGTGCCAGTCGGGCATTTACAAATTCCTCAATGTGTACAGCATGCCGAAATAAATGCCAGGCGTGCAGCAGCTGTAGTCCCTGGCCTCAAACTGTTCACAGTCATGGGGCAGGGTAGATATCTAAGTAGGTAATCTCAGTAAATGAAGAAGGTGCTAGGAGTCAAAATATTTTAAGGGCTGAGAGGAAAGATGGACTTAAGTCTGTATGGAGGTAGAGGAGACCAGAAATTAGGGAAGATCTCCCCAGGAAGATGGCATAGGCTTGCATAGGCAAACTAGATGTTCAACCAGGAGTGTATTTGGCTCATAGGGAAGGGTACTGTTCCAGGCAGAGGAATCAACTTAAATAAAAGGAAAAGAGGTCAAAAGGAACAGGAACCATTTGGTTAGCCACATGGAGCTCAGTGTGGCTGGAGCAATGTGCTCATTTCTTGGGGGGGATGGGGGGAGTGTGATACCGGGAGGTCTGTGGTGAACGCGCCGGGGTACCCAGAGGCTGATGCTAAGGAGATTGGACTTCTCCTTGTGCTGTCTAGGGAGAGGTGGGAAGATATGACCAGAGTATGTTTGCACAGATTCTGTGGCCTCAGTGAAGGGGGGCTTGGAATGAAGAGGTAGAAGTTAGGGAGACCAAAGTGAAGGAAACTCAAGGCATCCAGCTAGAAGACGGCATGAGGATGGATTCCAGAGACATTTGGAATCTGGTCTACATCCAGGTTTGCATCGGCACACCTGTGGGTGGAGGGCCAAGAAGACATTCAACATCCCTTCCTTTCCTCACGGCCACTGGCTCCCAAATCAGGCACTGATGACATCATCACAGGGTCCCAGGAGGGCGTGCTGGCGAGGCGGCTGGTGCTCATGGAGCAGGCCCAGAGCTGGGCTGGCATCCCTGCCCTCCCCTCCCTGGTTCTGTGCCCCAGGGGGCTGTTGGCCCCTCCTGAGCTCAGTTTCCTCGTCTGTGAGAAGGAGGTTGGGTAGGTTTCATGTAAAGTCCTTATTGTGTCTGTATTGCTGTTGTGGTTGATATATCAGCATGTATTTTCCAGTTCTCAGACTGGGCTCAGAGGTACATTTTATTAGTTTTGTTGTTATTGTTTTTTTTTTTTTTCTGCTTAGGAAAGAAAAACCTTGGTGGATCTGATGTAATGAAATGGTTTGTATTATTTTCTTTACGAGGAAAGAAAAAGCCCCTGCTACACACGGGACTTCTGCTCTGAGCAGACACTGCCTCAGCCCAAGTCTCCCTTTGTTTGCTGCTCCCCCTTGCATGCAGCCTAATGACATTCCCGAAGGTGGCAAAGGAGAGCTTCGGGTTGCCATGGGAACTGGGTGCCAGCGAGAACCGAGAATTCTAGCCCTTGGAAGGCTGCAGATTTATCCCCGGTTGCTCAGGAAGCAGGGCTGGCTGCAAAGATTGGGGGTGGGGGTGGGGGTGGTGGAGATGCTGCTCTATGACTTTCCAAGGCCCCAGCCCTGGGAGGCGAAGGAGGTACTAGGGGGCCTAAGCTGTTGTCAGGGGGGACCCAGAGTCCTCTTCAGAGCCATCTCTGTTCCCCTTCCTTTGAATCACATCCAAACCCAAATATAACAAGGAGATGGGGGAGGAGCAGGGAGCAGTGAGGAAGGAGGGAATTCTCTCTGCAGCCTCTGGCAGCCTGCACCCACACCCAGCACCGTGAGCGGACCCAAGTTGTTCTGGGCTCCCAGCTCTCTGCAGGGACTTTGCCAGGGGCTCGTCTGAGATGCCAACATCTCCGATTATCTCGTCACCACCCAAGCTGCTTCACAGTTGACAAACCTTTCCAAATGTGTAATTCATCAGCTCTTCAAAACAGCCCTGCAGAGGGAGGGTTGAGGCTTGCACCCATTGCACAGATGCAGACCAGAAGGCTTGCTCAGGAAGGCAGAGGTGAACCCTTTGTCCTGAAGTCTGTCACTTAAGGATGCATCAGTCTCCAGAATGGGGGCGGGGCGGCCAGCGAGAGTGAGGAAAGGCTCCTAAGGTTGCCCAGCAGCCTTCACAGTGAGAGAGGTTCCAGAGGAGGCAAATTGCCTCAGGTATGGGACTGAGAGGTCCCAGTGGAAAAAAAGTAAAACCCAGAACCTTTCTCCATCTGCTTTGAAGATGCCAGCCACATGCCACACCTTACTTTGAAAAGCTTCACAAAGCCCCCTTGCTGGGGTGGGATTTCTATACCCACTTCCCAGGGGTGGGAACTGAGGCCCGGAGAGAAGCAACATGGCTCAAGTCACGTGTGAGCATGGAACAGTCAGAATTTGACTAAGGATCCTATCTGACTCTCCATGCTGGGTTAGGCCACCAGCTGAGGGGCGATGAGGGGTGACCTGAGGCTGACATCCCGTGGCCAGAGGAGAACCCCTGCATACACACAGTCTGGCTCTCATGCACACTCTCGTACTCTCTCACACTGTCTCATGCATGCACACTCGTACACACACCCCCACACTCACATTCATACACACGCACTCTTACGCATGCACACGCAACTCTCACAGCACTCTTGCACATACATACTTACGCTCATGCACAACTCACTCACACACTCATCCATGCACACTCACTCACACCCCCAGCCCTGTTTCATGTTGAGGGTTTGCCGGCCACTCTCGAGACACAAATGTGCCCATGTCCCCTCGACACTCTCCCTCCTCCTTGCATCTCCGGCTCCAACTCCCAGTCCCTCTGTAGACCCTCCTCTCCAAAGAAGCTATTCAAGTGTCAGCCAGCAAGTCCTCTTCAGGGCACATGTGTTCCCCACCCTGGCCTGAGACTCACTCCACAGTGCTCAGCCAAGCCCTCAGAAAGAGTTAGAGCCATTTCCTGTACTTGGGTTCCTGCCAATCCCCAGGCACCCACCTGCTTGTGGGATCTCATCCATCGTCCTGCCTGCTATAGCCCTGCCCTGTGCAGAGCCCCTTGGCCTGGGTTGCTGCCTCTCTGCTGTAGGGCTGTCCATCCTGTCTCCCTACCCTCCTCCATCCTCTCATCAGCCCCCTCCCTGGTTCTGTGTCCCCCTAAAAGAGTTCCTCACACTAGCAACAGAGATGTTCGAATTCTGGGTCACAACACAACAGTTACTATGAAATCCATTTAGCATAAGGGATCAGTATTTTAAAATAGATAGCATGGAATAGAATAGGAAATTAAAGACATTTTTTAAATTGTAAGGGCCAGTATTATTTATCGAGACACTTATTTCTGTTATATTCAGACATGAAGGTGTGGGTCCTAGATGGTGGTGTAAGATGCGTTTCCTTCGCTGGCATGTGGTCTGAGAGGTTTGAAAGTTGGTGGATTAAATGAAAATTCATCCCAGCTTTCCTGGTCCAGCTCCTGCCGACTTGTCCAGCTGCAACCCCTGGAATCACTGCCGCACAGGCGGCCGGGGCACCACTTGTTCAGCTACAGAAATTTTGGGGGTCCTGGCTCCCCCCACCATCATCTGAGCTGTGCCTCATCCTGCAGAGCTTCTCTGTCCACCCGTGGCCACACATGCCTCCCCCTCTACCCCACCACTGTCTCCTAAAGAGCCCACTCTGAAGTTTTTCTGTCCTTCTCTTCCTTCTGCTAAAGACATTGTTTCCCCAGACCTGTTCACACGCTGATCATTTTATGTCACTGTGAGCAGCACTTGTCTGTGCGACCCTGCCCTTTTGTCCCACCAGACTTAATTCCATCCAGAAGTATGGAAGCAGGGCTCACTGGGCACCAGGCAGCTGGCCGGGCACCAGCCGAACAGCACGTAACAAGCAGACCCTCTGCCTCCATAAAACTTAGGATCTGGTGGCAGAGGCAGAAAATAGGCAAATCAGCAAACCAAGAGCATCACAGAAATTGTGCTGAATTCTGGGAAGGGAAATGAGGGCGGCTACTTTAAATAGGGCTGTGAGACAACCCCCAAGTCCGATTCTCTATTACATCAGATCCAGTCACCACGGGGGGTGGTGGCTGTGCTCCATGTGGTCACGCAGAGACCCAGGTCAGCAGAGGCCATGACACCTTCCAACAGGCAGATTCCAAGTCGTCTGCGTGTCCGCTTCGGGGAGAAGGACAGAGGGTGGACATGTCCCTGGGCACGCGCTCTCCAGGGCCCACAGGGTTTGGCATCACATCACGTTCATGGGGTCCCACGCAGTCACATGGTCAGTTTGCCAGGGTTGCCGTGACCAAGTGCCACAGACCTGGTGGCTCACGTGACAGAAATGGACTGTCTCACAGTCTGGAGCCTGGAAGCACATGACCAAGGTGCTGGCATGTTGGCTGTTTCCCAGGGCTGTGACGGAGTGTGTTCCGTGCTCCCGTCCATGTTCTATGTTTGCGTGCCATGTCTCCCATGTCCTAGCTTTCGGTGGTTTGCCCACAACCTTTGGTGTTGCCACCAGTCCCTGCCTTCATCCCCATATGGTGTCCTCCTTGCATGGTGTCTGTGCCCAAATTTCTCCTTTCCCTAAGGACACCTGTCACATGGGATCATGGACCCACCCTGCTTCCTCACAACTGCTTGTGCCCATGATGACCCTATTTCCAAATCAGGTCACACTCTGAGGTATTGGGAGGTAAGTCTCAACTCGTCGACCTATGAATTTTTATGGGATACAGTTCATCACTTAGCACAGAGTAATACCTCACTGCAAAGGGGGGGAATGTGGTTTAGGCATGTGCCAGCGAAATGAGGAGACCTACTGGGTGAACAGTCAGCAGGCTCCGTCACACCCTGCGAGGTTTTCAGTGGAGGACCGACCAGATCTGACCTGCCCGAGCTTGTGCACTCCTTGAGGGCAGGCCTGGCTGTTCAGACCTGCCCCTGAAAGGCCGCACGGCAGGCAGAGACCAGGGTTTGGACAGGTGCACAGGGAGGGTCTGTTGAACTGGGTTCAGAGTTTGCTTGCTGGTAGGGAGGGAGCCAGCAGTACCAAGTTAGAGGAGGGCATTTATAAGCCGAGTGGTTAAGCTGCAGCCCTCTGTGCGTGCGCTCCCGCTCCTGGGGGATGGCTGCTTCCTGATTCTGACTGGAAACCCAAGGTGGTTCTGCTAACTCCAACCGAAGCCAAAAGGAAGCACAGAAAATGTGTTTTACGAATTCACTTTTGGTATCTCTCTTGCTAAGGCATCCCCAGATGGGGACAGGAGATCTGGGTTTAGGGTAGATGAGCCTTTCCCTTCGATTTCTTATGGCTAACAGATCCAGCTCCTCACCAGCTGTGCACCTGCAAGCACCAAGTCTCGGGGAAGGGAAGTCCTTTCACGATTGAGGGACGACAATGTATTGGTAGAAGATGGATCTGTCTGATACTCTTCCAAGGTTATAAAAGATCTGGATGGCTATTAGTGAAAGATCGGGGGGCTGACTTCCTACCCTTACTTAAGGAAGCCCTTACTTAAGTCACACAGGTGACTGGTGATCTCGGGACCCTCCGATGCCTGGCCGAATGGCTATATTCTCACAATGTGTGACAAAGCCTGCCGCTTTCTGAGGGCCACATATGTTCCAGAAACTGGACGACGTGCACATGGACTGGCTGAGTCTCTAAAAGAGCAATTGGCCATTATTTTCTCTTCTCATAGGTGAGAAACCGGAACATCAGAGAGGTGCGGTGACTTGCTCAAGGTCACACACCGGGGGTTCAAACATAGGTCCGCTGACATCAGTGCCGCACTGCTGCCGTTCTGCAGGCTTCCCAGGAGGACCACTCTGGTCTCCTTTGGCTCGGGCTTTGGTTCCCGGAGTCTGTCAAATGTGGTGGCTGAGAGTGCCCCATTGAATCAGACATCCTAGGTTTGAATCCTGGTCCCTCTGCTTCCTGGTGGGTGGGTCACTTTACCTCTTTGAGCCTCAATTTCTTTACCTATCAAACGGACCTAATAATAGCAATTACTTCAAAGGGCTGTTACAAGCATTAATTTAACAACACAGCACCTACCCAACAGCACATGGTCAAGTGAAAATACCGGTTTCCAGTCTCTCTCGAACGGGAATGCTCTGGCAGTGCTAGAATCACTGTGCACATGGTTGCGGGAGGGGGTGGTGGTCAAGGGGCAGCTGTGTCCTTTTGAGCAGCTCAGTACTTACCAGAAGCCTCGCTGTGCCCTATTGTTCCATGCCCAGCAAGCACTATTCACGTCTCCATTTGGTCCCTGTAGAAATTAGAATTTGTGACCCTTGCTCTAGGGCTCACATTGCAACAATGAGAAATATATTTTGAAATTGGCATATTAAATGGGCATAGCTGGCAAAGTACAGCAAATTCCTTGGAAGGTCAAAGCCATTGGCTGATAACTGGTCAGAAACAAACCCTGTGCAGATAACTGGCGATTTTTTTTAACCATGTATGTCTGCATCAGTCCTCATGGGCTGGACCATCCAGGACCTCATGCTTCCGGAAGCACTCTTCCATGGGCTGTTGGAGAAATGTGAACACTGTGCAAAGGTGAGTGGGAGGCTCAGGATGTCGGGGCAAATTGCCTCAGCCATTTGTTCAATTCTGTTTATGGTCTGAGTGATTTTGTGCAGATCCTTGCAAGGAAGATCTAAAAGAACTGAGCAAAAATGTTCTTGCACCATAAAATGCCTTTCCTGTCCTGACGGTATGAGGAATGAGGCCATAAAAATGCTGTTTTGACGGGACTGAGTCGGCAGGTAAGTTTCAGTCCTCGAATAAACATCTCTTCTTTCCTCGGGGGCAAAGCTGAGAGGAACGGTCTTCGAAGAGCTGTGATTGTACGATGTGCTCCTCTCTTCTCGTAGCAACCCTTGGAGGTGAGGGCTTTGATCTCCCATTTTGTGGAGGAGGAAACTGAGACTCACAGAGGGGAAGTGACTCATCCGAGATCATATAGCAGGATCGGGACTGAAACTCATTCGTGGGAAGGCTGAAGTCTTTGCCCTGCTACCTGACCCTAAGGACAAGGTACCCCTCGTTCCTTTCTCCACGCTTTCTTCTTCAATCTGCCAGTGATGTGGGAGGGGGCAGGAGTCATGGGACCACTTTCAGGTCATTGGCTTTCCAGGGCTGTCGCCAAGGCCCTGACCTTCCTTCCTGAGTCCATCTGTTCAACAGCTGCGCATCCCACAGCTCACCTGACAGTCTGCACCTCCCCTCACCAGACTCTTAGTGCTGCTCGAGGGAATAACCATCTTTGTTGCCTGATCGTACCTCACCTGACTTCCTGAGGTCTGGAAAACCTCATCGTGTTTCCTGTAAATAGCTCCAAACTTGAGGTCTCTCTGACTCCTCTTTCTATCCATTCATTGTTAGGTTATACTGTTATTTTTTTTCTTTACAGTCTTTTCCCCATAGGCATCCTCGTCACCTTGCCTGGTCCAGGCCTCCTGATCCCCATCTCACCCCACCCAGCGGCTTCAGAAGGATCTTACCAAAACGCTGAACCTTTCAAAGCTCCCTGAAGTCAGAGGTTAGAGTCAAGGCCTTCAGGCCTCTGCAATCTGGTCACCACCCGTCTCTCAGATCTTTCCTTCCTCCTGGCCCCTCCGTGAGCTCTAGCCTCTGGTCCATTTGGACTCCATGCTGTTTTCTAAAACAGCTCTTGGTAGTCTTGCTATTGAGTTCAGTTTGTGTTGCTCCCTCTGCTTAGATCTCCTTTCCTACCCAATCTTGGCCTAACAGGACCATGTTCATTCTTTATGGCCATCCCCTAAAGTCCCATCTCTTAAAGGATCTTCCTCCCTAATCCACGGAAGCCTGCATTAGAAAGAGGAAGGTGATGGATTTGAAGCTCTGCTTTGCAAGCTGGCTCTGGAAATCATTTTCTTGAGCTACAGTTTCTCCATCAGTAATGTCAGGGTAATAGCTTCTAGCTCCTAGGGCTTGGGAAGGATTAGATGATTCCAGCAAAAGCTTGGGACATGATTAGCCCTCAGTAGATGGTAGACTAGTAGACTTTCCTTCTCCCTCGTGTTCTTAAGCCTCTGAACAGACTATAAGATGCTTAATAGCTACATGAGGGTGACAATAGGTACATTAACCAGAAGTTTTTTGGTGGTGGGTGACAGCAACTCAGTGCCAACTGACACAGCAAATAAGAAATGTATTGAATCATACAAATGAAATGAAATGAAGCTACTCCAGGGATAGGACTAGCCTCAGGTATGGCTGGATCCAGGGACTCAAATGATGTCAACTAATTGTTTTCTTTCTCCTGCTTGTCCTTTATCTTCATGTCTACCCATTGTTTTTCTTCTGTTTTAGCTTTTTCGGTTTCCTATTTGTACTCTTTCCATATTGGAACACTGCTCAGCTCTTGCTTATATCTCTTAGCAACCCTAAGAGAGTATGTTTTTCAAAACCTCTAGCCAATAGCCCCAGGACTGACTTTCACTGCCACTGCCTGGGTCACATGACCCAATCACTGTCAAGATGCACTTTGGAGGCAGAGAGGTATGGTCAGTCTCACTAGAACCACAGGGACTGAGGATGGGCCACAATTGCTTTCCAAAGCAAAATCAGGGTGCTGGAACCAGAGGAGTAGGAACGGATGCTAGGTGGGCAGAAACAGATGTATACATGGTAGATAGAAGCAGAATCAGTGTGCAGTTAGTTACATGTGTAGACACTTGTACAAGAACATCGTAGGGACACCTGGGTGGCTCAGTGGTTGAACGTCTGCCTACAGTTCAGGGTGTGATCCTGGGGACCTGGGATCGAGTCCCACATCAGGCTCCTTACAGGGAGCCTGCTTCTCCCTCTGCTTGTGTCTCTGCCTCTCTGTGTGTGTGTCTCATGAATAAATAAGTAAAATCTTAAAAAAAAAAAAAAGAACATCCTGGTGTGTGCTTTCTCCCACTGAGCCTGTGAAGGAAGAGCCCATCTTCCAACCTTGTGCCACACATGATCGCCTGAGGTATGCCTATGGGACAAAAGGTCACGTCTCCTCCTCAATGTCCCATGACAGCCTCACACTTCCCATTGCCCCTCACATTCCTCCCTCCCTACTGGTGTCTGTCCCTGAGTAACACAGTCCTGGGTTCTAGCTCTGTTGGCCCCGTACTGTTGACCTTGAGAAAACTGCTGGACCTTTCTAAAATGCTACTTTCTTTGTTTACGTGTGGACACCTCCAGTAAGAAAGTGGCCACTTACCCAACACTTAGAAGGAAATTATGACACCAGTGGTTAACATGTACTCTGTGCTCACAGAGCCATGCACATGTCACCACTTTTCAAGCATGATCTCACTGAATCCGCTCAACTACTCTGGGGGGAACTATGAGGAAGGGACTATGATGACAATCACCGCTGTTTGTAGATAAGAGAGCTGAGCCCAGACAGGTCAAGCAACGTGCCATGCAACCAGTAGACGCTAATGCTAAAATTTGAACTCTATCTGCCTATCTCTAGTGTCTACGTTCTTCATCACTATAGCCATTTATTCATCAACATGTGTTAAGCAGCTACTATGTATCAGGTGCTGTTTCAGGCCCTAGGGAATATGGCAGTGAACAGAACCAACACAAATCCTTGCCCACCCAGAATCTGTGTTCTAGGGGAGCAGTGGGGAGGTAGCATGAATGAGTGAGTCTGAGAATATCTCTGTATGTGTTGTGAGAGCGTCTGGGGAGGGGTCATGTGGCAAGGACATGAGAATGACCCCCAGGAACTGAGAGCAGCCCCCAGGCAATAGCCAGCAGACCAATAAGGACCTCAGTGCTACCATCACCATGAAATGGATTCTATTAACAGCCACAAGCCTCCGACAAGGCCCCAGCTGACACTCTTAAGCTCAGTCTCTGGAGACCTTGAGCAGAAGCTCCAGCTAAGTTGGGCCCAACCTCTGCCCTGTAGACTTGTTGGTCCTTAGTGATGTGGCAGGGGACAGCTCATGCAGCCATGACAGCTGTCTCCTGAGGTCGTCAGGGGGATCAGTCTGAAGCACAGTGACCGGTGAAGGTGCTAGAACACTGTGAGCGACAAATAAAGAGCAGTTGTCGTCATAAAAAAAAAATGTGTGTATACATGATGTATGTGTGTTTATATATCGCTGGCAAATGCTAAGGAGACAAATAAAGCAGGAAAGGCAGTGATAAGGAGGAGTTCTTGGGAGCGTGTGCATGCTTGTGGGTGCGTGGGTGTGTGCACAAGTGACGGGGGTGTTCATTTTCAGGGAGGGGGTGTTCATTTTTGAATAGGGTGGTCAGGGAGTGTCTTACAGAGAAGGGAACATTTGAGTCATGATCTGAGAGAGGAGGAGAGAAGAGGAAGTGGAGCAGGAGGAATGAGGAGGAGGAGGAGGAGGAGGAGGGAGCGTCTGGATTTCTCGGGGAAGAATGGTTTGGGGCAGAGGGAACAGTAAGCTGAGCAAACAGTAGGGCAACCAGGTTTGTCTGTTTGGACTGGAAGCTTCCCTCAACCCTCCTGCCCCATCTCCGAGCCCCCAGTGCTGCCTTGGCCCCAGCATCGTGGGTAGTTTCCTTCCTGGGGCCAGCGGCCACGTGGGCTCCCAGTCCAGCCGGCGTGTGGACCATGGCAGGCTCGGGGCAGGTGCAGCACAGTGAGCTGGTGGAGAGGACAGTGGACCTGCTAGGGGTCAGGGTGGAGCAGGGGTGGACGAGAGCAAGTGTGGGGGCTAGTGGGGACTTAGGGTAACCATGCATTACTACCCTGCTCCAGGCTTTGCCACCACGACACGTCCCAGATAATTCCTAAGCATCTGTTTGCAGACTTTATGTTCAAAGAGTCTGGGGTTATCCTAACACCCTCAGAGGGCCTGGCGGAGGGTCTCACAACCGATAGCCTCCTCCACCCACAGAAGCCAGGATGAGACCAGGCCTTTGGCCCAAGGTCAGATCAGGGGACTGAACCCTGAACCTCTCGGCAGGCAGGATGTGTACCAGTAAGATGTGGATGAAGACAGTTTGCCTTGAGAGCAGTCTGTCCTGGCGTCATGCTCCCCATCTGTCCACTCCTTGCTTCTCCTCTGTCCAGAGTCTTCCTTTATCAAGAAGGGCAGCCAGGGTGGCACCCTCTCTTTAGGGCATTCAGATAGCATCCTCCAAGGAAGCCCCACTGGTGTGCCAGAGAGATCATTGTAGCCCACGAATACCCCACACCCCACATCCCACGGAGCGCAATTACAGGCGGACTGTGTTTTGTTTCTGAGGCGAAAATGAGGAAAAGTAGAATTTCTGAGTCTGAAAGAAATCTGAGACTCTAATAGAATCACAGTTTTCGTTGGCCTTGGCTGGGTCTCTTCTGGAAATACTCCCAGCATGGCTTAATTATGCCAGTGCCTTTCAGCTGTTGAAGTGCAGTGGGGGTGGGGGTGGCTAATCCACCCACAGAGGAGATGACAGGATTCCAGGGAAGAGGAGGCCAGGGTCACCTGTTCCAGGAGGGTTTCTGAACAGTGTGCTGATTCAGAAACCCTGTCTTCCCTTTTGAATGTTCTTAGATGAGAATTTACTGCCCATGGAAGAAAGTTCAAACTCTGGTATGGCCTTCAAAGCCCTTTGTGAGGGGCTCCAGAGCCCCTTTCTGCCCTTCCCCACGCTACCCTCTCATTCTGTGGTCCAGCAGCACTGGGCCTGCCTAATCCCGGGGCAGTGTTGCTGTGTGTATTCTTGCCATCACCTAAAGATTTTCCCAAGAATGCCTACCCTTCCGTAAGTTCCACCTTAAATGTCGCTTCCTCTATGAGACTTTCCCTGGCCTCCAAATGGCAAACCTTCATACTGTGTGTTCCTGCCCTATGGGATAGTAAGGACTCACACATCTTGTATTTGCCAGGATTCTTTCAGCTGCAAGTAAAAGAAGCCCGGCTCTGGCTGGCCTTAGCAAAAAAGTCATACCTTCGGGCATGGCTTGATCCAGGTACTCATGTGCAACAAATGAGAAATTACTTCGTCACATTGGGCTCATTCTCACATAGCCATCAGTAACTTTAAACTTATATGTCCCTAAATAAGCAATGCCTTTGGGAAATGAAAACTACCAGAAAATTCCCAGGACTGGTGTTTGCTGGCCTGGCTTGGGCCAAGTGCCTAAGCTAACTCAGTCACTGTGCCTTCAACTGGCCAGGTAGAGGGTACATGCCCACCCTGGGGAGATTTCACAAAGAAATATCAAGGAGAGAGACCTTGAAGGAGGGATGGTTGGATGCTAGACGGAATACAATGCCAGTAACAACCACCACCACTAGGTATCCATCAGAATTCATTCTCCCCATCTGGCTGTGAATACCTGAGGGCAGTGCCTGAGTCTGGGCACCCAGCACAGGATTTGTTTCCACTGAATGTGAAATAACCAAATGAGTGAACTTCTTACAGAACAAAAGACAGATATGATGTCAGTGTTCTTAGAGAGAGGGGCCCAGCACAGGTTATTTCCAAACACAGTTTTCCCTAGGAGCCTGGGTCCACCATGATGGAGCTGTGTGACTTCAGGTAAGTTACACAGCCTCTCTGTGCCTCAGTTTCCTTATCTGTTAAAATACCAGCTAACATGAGGGGTCACCATGGAAAGAAAAATGAGATCAAGTGTCCTGAAATTCTTCATAAATTCTAGAGCGATAGTCTCATTCTACCACCACCCCCGCCCAACCAGAGATATCGGGGTGCTTTCACCAGCTGTGCAACTTTCCTGAAGGGAAAACCAAACTGCCTGCTATAAAAAGGCTTGAAGGTTAACCGAACTCCATTTTGGTTTGTCCAATAATGCTGCAAGCATTGGAGAAATCCTTTCCATTACACTCATGCATCCCTTCACTTGGGATTTTATTCATCGAAATATTGACTGTCTTCCTGGCTCCAGAAGGTGTCATTCAGGCACTGGGGATGCAGAGGTCAGCAAACACGGTGTGGTGTCTGTCCTCATGAAGCTTATAACCTCCTGGGAGACAAGCGAGTAAGTACTGGAAGAAAGTCATTCCAGATGATGATAAATGCTACATGAGGAAAAGAAAAGGGAATCTGAGAATGGCCGGGAGTGAGAGGTGGTAGGGAGGGTAGGGGCCACCAGAGAGGCCTCTGAGGAGGAACGAGAAGGAGGAGGCAGGCGTAGGGTATTTGGGAGCAGAGTCCTACACACAGAGACAGCAAGTATTGAGCCCTAAGGAAGCACTTGTTTGGGGGCATTCAAGGAATAGAGACAAGGTGGGTGTGTGAGGGAGGAGGTTGGGGCCCTGGTGAGGGAGGGAAGTGGGGGGTCAGATGGGTCCAGCATAGTGGCAGGGGCCAGAGTTGGGCCCTGGGACCCCTGTAGAAGAGATTCTGGCTTCTGTGGCAGAAATATGGCAGCTACTGGAGACTCTGGACCTGGAGAGTGACCTTGAGATTGCGTGTTGGCATTTAACGATTTTTTTTCATAGCCCTGTCACTTTGTTTCATCTGTCCCTCACAAACCCTCTGAGGTCACTTCAGAATAACTGCCTTTGTTTTACTGATGGAAACCAGAGGAAAGAAGAGGTGCCATGGACCCATGGGTGGCGGCAGAGGCCCCTGCTGCCTCAGGTCCCCGCTGGCCACACAGGACCTTGTGTTTGTGAAATACTTTCCACACATCACCTGTCTTAGCTTCATGCAACCTGGAGGACTGGGTAGGGAAGCCCATTAGCTCCCGAAGCCCTCAGGCACACCATACTGTGGGCTCTACTGAGCCTTTGTCCCCTGTGCCCATAATTCACTTGTAGGGCCCTAAAGTACCTGCTGCCCCAGAGGCCCTGATCTACCTGGTTGACCTTATGTGACTCTGCCCTTGTCAGACTGTGTGGGGGTGGAACACCTTCTCCTTGACCCTCTTAGAGTCCCTGGCTGAGCCAGAAAAGTAAGCTGGCAAAGACGGATCAACAGGAGAAAAGCAGATTGTGCCCAACCTGTGCATGGACACAGGAGCCTTCACAAGATTGAGGAAGTGACAGGAAGCCACCTGTTTCAGGGAAGAAAGGCAGGGGGTTGGCGGGGTGGTCACAGTGACCTTCCTGCTTCCGCCACTTTGTCAAACTCTTCCAACTCAAGATATTCAATATTCAAGGTGTCATATTTTGGGATAGCATGTTCTGAACCCCACCATATACAATGGAGTGTCTTCAATTCCAACTCCCCAGGTGATCTCAGGTTATCCCAGTGAGCCCAGTATAATTCCCAGGAGGACACAGGAAGATGTGGTGACTGGAACAGATTGAAGGGATGTGGCCACAGGCTGAGGAATGGAGTGGCTTCTAGAAGCTCTAAGAGATGAGAGCAGAGTCTCCCCTAGAACCTCTAGATGAGCCATTCCTGCCAATACCTTGATTTTAGCCCTATGACACTGACTTTGGACTTCTGACCTCTAGAACACTGAGAGAATAAATTTGAAGTTTAAGCAGCCAAGTTTATAGTAATTTGTTACAGCAGCCTTAGGAAATGAGTGCACCCACCATGCCCTTTATCTTAGAAGTGGGCTTTTTATAACAAGGAAAATGGACATCGTCTTAGTCGTTTCACCAAAAGGTCAAGATCACAGCGGTATGGTTCTTTTAAAACATTTGTCTTTCTGTTACCCCCATGCTTTGCCTTTCCAGCCCAGTGTTAGAGCAGTAGCACCAGCCAATCTCAGACTAACTAGCTTCTCCACCACAGTGGCCTGCTAGTGATTGGAGGAACAATTGTATCTCATGCTGGGACCAGCCAGGGAAGTCATCTACTTCACTGAAACCAAAAATATGGCATCAGAAGAGCTGTGGGATCCCGAGGGTCCTGGGCAGCAGCTCTGTATGTTCTTGACCATTGTCAGAGAACTGATGGGGACCCTTCCCAGCTGGTCTCCAAACCTTGACACCAGGTCCCTGGAGGATGCTGACAATGACGGCAAGATGAAGGTGAGATCTATGAGACTCTCCCAGTTGGCCAAAGCCCACCTGGGTCACAACTGTCTCTTCCTTCATGTCTGTCTCTGTTCTTCTATTAGTTAAAGTAACATAGTTTTTCTTGGTTACGTGGCTGAGATTCATGATGGCTACTATTATTTTTGAGAGATCCACAAACCCAAGAGGGAAAGATGAGGGTCCAGAAGTGGACTTGCTTCCTCCAATGGACACTCTGAAGGCAGAGGTTAATTTGCTGGTAAGGGGGTAAGACCAGGCTGGGGTCTTGCATGTCCCAGACAGAATTGAATCCAGAGTTTTAAAACCATTTTGGGAGGGCTGAAGGCAGCTGGCATGGATGCCTTGTGGGATGTCACCGTGGCTGGGACAGATTCCAGCATCCCTGATGGAGAAGGAAGCTGCCTGGGGGGTTCCCAGCTCCTCCTTCCCCCCTCTTGTTTCCTGTTGGGCTTGTAGCAGTTCTGCCAACAAGCCCACTCTTTAGGGCCTTTGCCACAGAGGGGCTCCAGCTGGCCAATGGCCTTTTGGTGCTGAGGGTGAGCAAACAGCTTCACACCTGCCCAGAGGGAAAGGTCATATGTGATTTCCAGAGGGAAAGCTGTGGAAAGCTGAAGCCAGAACAAATACACTCTTACATTGGCATTAACATAATGGGGACCAGGGACTCCCTTTCCCCACATGGGGCAATGATCACCACCAGCGAAGGAAGTGGATGTCAGGCATACCGAGTTCTAGGTTGGCATGCTATTAATTGGTTTTCCTTACACACACACACACACACACACACACACACACGGAACCAAAACAGAACCCAAAGCATCATAAACCACGTTCCAAAACTTGTAGGTCGCAGTGGCTACTCTTGCACCACTGCCCCAAATAGCAGGTTCCAAGTCAGGACCTGGGATCCTTAACCCCATTTGAATACCGATAGTCCTCTCTTATCCTTATAGTCTCAGAAGGTTCTTGTCTCTGGCTCTACTGCCGAGTGGAATGATCCCGCCCTAGTCTAGAGCTAGGGTCCTCCCAGCCCGCTGAGAGTCAGACTGATCCTCACTCACCACAGAGTGCCACACACTGATGCCGACAGACAGCTGAGCAGCCCCGTCATGCTCTCCTGAGTCACTGAGAGCACCAAGGTCAATTATTCAAATGAACTCCCCAAGGGTTACATTTATTTTTTTAAAAAAATATATATATATTTTTAATTTTTATTTATTTATGATAGTCACAGAGAGAGAGAGAGAGAGAGACAGAGACAGAGACACAGGCAGAGGGAGAAGCAGGCTCCATGCACCGGGAGCCTGACGTGGGATTCGATCCCGGGTCTCCAGGATCGCGCCCTGGCCAAAGGCAGGCGCCAAACCGCTGCGCCACCCAGGGATCCCGTTACATTTAACTCTTACCATATGCCAGGCCATTGTGTGTTAATAACTACTGCTTATAAGAGCTTATTATAATTTTTAACCCAAAACAATTATTATCTGTATGAGAAATTTTACAATGAATGATTTGTCCAAGGTCCCCACCTAGAAATGTTGTGATAGGGATTTGAACCCATGCGGCTCTAGAAGCTAACCATTGTGCTATGTCATGGTCTTGGCACCATCGCCTTCGGTTCTCACAGAAGTGGTGGAGGTGAGATGTGCTTGGAGAGGCTAAAAGTGTCTAAGAGAGGCCACAGCTAGGAAGGAGCATCACAGGTCTTCGAGTCCAGGTCCATCTGAGTCCAGGGCCACAGCCCTGTGCTGGCCCACCCTGCTTTGGCCCAGCCTCTGCCATTTACCTACCAATGGCTAGGGGCTTACCCAGACATACTCATCCACATCTTCTCTTCCACCTGTGAACAGCATAGACAAACAGTTAATTTCCCCAAGACTGATCGCTTTTGTCTAACATCTGATATTCAGTGAGCAACACATCTGTTTCTCTGAAGGGCTATGCATTCTGATAAAGGTTATCAATTCTTCCTCAAAACTGTCTGGTTGTAGGGATATGGAGGTCTTCTAGGGCCCCTCCTATCATAGTGGAGGAAGTTGACACCCAGAAAGGGAGTTGGTCAAGCCAAAACCCATATCTTTGACTTCCAGTCTGGGACTCTTGCTTTGTACCACCAAATATAGTAGTTTGCTTATGTACTGGCCACTGAATTAGACAAACCTGAGTGTAGAGTGGAACCCAACACATCGTAGCTGTGGAATATTTATCAAATGAATGCATGAATCCAGCCTCCACGCACCACACATTTATGGAACACCTACTCTGTGTTTGACCTTGTATAGGGCAGAGAGGAATGTGGCATGGTGCTCTGCATCCAAGGATGGCAGGAGCTCATGTTCTAGGAAAAAAAAGGCAAGTAGACACTTGCTACTTGGCTTCGATAAATAAGTAGGTGTGATGGAAGTCTGTGTGGAGTCCAGTGAATTAACCAACAGTTCAAGGAACGGGCTGCATGCCTGGCCTACTGAGGAGAAGGGAGATTAATGAAATTACTCAGACTGCTTGCCAATTAGCACTGAACTTCTCTTGATCTCTGACCCTCTCACTTGAAATACTGTCCTTAAATATATTCTGAGAATGAAATAGTTCTTCCCCCAACTTCAGAGGGAGAAATTGAATAGAGCCCCAAGATCTGCCTTGGCTCCTTCTTTACTAATCAAAGCTTCCAAGTACACCTGAGTAGGACATACATTAGACCTCACTAATGGGGACTGCGTTTGAGGCCGGGTCATAGAATCTGCTGAGTACTGCAGAAGCCACTTCACCCTCAACACATCTGTAGCCCAGATAGATCTGCAAAGGGGCTTGGACGAGAAGGACAGTCTCAGCCATCCACTTGTCAGGGAGGCCACAGGGGCACATTTGTTTTGTCTAGTAACCTCGACTCCAGGCTGATGGCTTGATCTGGTGGTTCCTGCCTCTGGGATGGGGGGTGCCCTCAGGAAGCTGGTGGTGGTGAGTAGGGTTGTAGGGAGAGGGACACACCTATCAGGGCTCACAAGATGCCTGGAGCCTCCAACCTCATCACAGCCCCCTTCTTGTCAAGCGGTGGAGACTTCCTCCAGCCTAGGCTTCTGTGCACCTGCTTACCAGGGCTGGGAGCAGTAGATCTAGATTCCCATCCTGTCTCTTCCACTCTAGCAGTCAGTGGGGGGTCGGGGGGGGGATCATAGCCAAGTCTCTCCCTCAAAGTCTCAGTCAAATCATTCACAACATGAGGATCTCATAATGCTGCCTTTCTATAAGGCAAAAGGCCAGAAGCTATCAAAATTTGATGCAGAAATGCCACACTCCAAAAGCATAAACACACACACACACACACACACATACACACAAAGGTACAGGTTCTTGCATTGTTTTGTAACAGTGGGGAACAGAAACAATGCAACGATCACAATACAGGAGGCTTACAAGTTTTGTCATTTCTCTGTTATGAATTATTTTGCAGCTGTTAAAAAGAACAAAGTAGTCTTCTGTGTTCAGACGAGGAAAGATCTTTAAGGTGTATTATGAACTGGGAAAAGCCGGTCTCAGATCTATATATCTATATCTATATCTATATCTATATCTATATCTATATCTATATCTATAATTTGACTTCATGATGAAAAAAACCCCAAAAGCCCCCAAACCTGACCAGTTAGGAAGTTAGTTATGTGATGGCGTGTGAAGAGGAGACCTCTGATTATTCTCATGCATGGATGGAGAGCCTTCTGGTCTCCAGCACAACCTCCCTCAACTTCACAGTTCACCCCATGTTTTGAAAGGGGTGCTCATGGGGGTTTCAGAAGGTTATGGGGGTTGCCCAGGTGAATCAGATGGGTGCTGGCACAGGTGTTCATGGATGCCATGAAGGCTGCAGGCGATAGGCATTTTGCATCTCATGGACAGCTAGTCCAGCTTCTCAACAGTGACAACCAACAATGTCCACTGCTACGGAAACTGGACAGTGTTGTGCGGAGCAAGCCCCGGGGGAGTACAGATGGCTGGTCTTCCAGGCTGACTCCACTTCTGCCAGCAACCCCTGGGGTGGCTTCCTGTCCTGAGCTCTCTCTAAACTCGCGTCCTTTCTTGTCCTTGCATGTCACCTTCCCTCCCCTCCCACTGGCATAGAAACTGCAGGAGTGGAAAAATGGGCCCGGACCATTCATCTTTATTCTACATATTATTTATTTTTCTTATTTTCTTATTTATTATTTAGAAATTCAAAAGCCAAGAATTGGATGCATGTGTTCTCTGTTCTGTTGTGATGATCTGTCCTGGGATCAATAAAGGGATGTTCATATCAAATTGCATGAATGGGTGATGGGCACCCGTAATAGAAGAAGGAAGGGGACACTCAGATTATAAAACCTGAATTTTATTACTACTTCCATTCTACTTCTTGAGGTTTACAACGCACAGAGTGAAGTGCACACACCTTTGGCCCCTCTCAGAGACTCCTCCACCTGCTTCCTGCGGTTTCATCTTGGAGATTAGGTTTCAAAATCCACTCAGGTCATCAGCTGATCTAGTCAGTGCCCCATGTTCAAACAAAACTCTCAGTCCTCTTCTTAGCAATTAAGATGATTTTCCTGGATACTTAGATGCCGTGAGAAAATTGGCTCCCCGCTGCCTGCTGGGGAGAGGAAGTGAGCCAAATCCTGTAGCCTGCCCATGACATTCTCCTCCCTGGCTCCCATGGTCCCTCAGGTCACCCCCAGCGCCCTATTCCTCCATCCACACTCTGCTTCCCAGAGGCCCCTGCCTGGTACTTCTTCCCAGAGCCGCAGAAACATCTTTTCAAAACGGGCACCATGGTGAGCATAGCTGCCTTCCAAAACGGGCACCAGACGGTGTCACTTCCACTGAAACCCCTTTAGTAGCCCCAATAGTTTAGGATAAATATCAGTCTCAGTCAGGCTCCAGGCCCTGCACAACCGGCTCCTGCTGGCTTTTCCCGATTCCACCTGCACCTGGCTTTCTTTCTGAGATAGCTACGCGTCTCCCATTCAGGGAGTACAAGAATTCAGCAACACCTTGCTTTGGGACCCAGCACTCCTCCAGTCCCAAGTAAATGATACTTTGTTTCTCCAATTGCCAGAATTCTGTAATAGTTGAAGCCAAAAGAACTCAGGTAACTGAGGCAGATACAACTGTTTGATTATAGCATGGGACTAGGCTTGACCCATTTTTTTTAAAGATTTTATTTATTTATTCCTGAGAGAGAGAGAGAGAGAGAGAGAGAGAGAGAGAGAGAGAGGCAGAGACACAAGCAGAGGGAGAAGCAGGCTCCATGCAGGGAGCCTGACGTGGGACTCGATACCTGGACCCCAGGATCACGCCCTGAGTTGAAGGCAGACACTCAACCGCTGAGCCACCCAGGCGTCCTTTGAGCCATTTTTTAAGGGTGTTTTGTGAGCATGGAAGGTTACTCTAATCACCACCTAATGTCTCTGAAAATCTCAGAATGTTCAGTGGCTGGTCTCCGACGATGGAGGCCTGATGGCATCACTCATGCACAGCCTAAAGCAGCTAGACACATACCCCTTAGACTGGCCTTCACCCTCCTCACCTCCAGGATGACATGGAAGACCCGATCCCCCGAGGGACCTCAGGCTGCTACGAGACCTCTTGCTGCCTACAGAGTGAGAGACTCACCTATTTGGCTAGGTGAGTCCATCTTCTTCTCTGGGAAGTCTGGGGAGGCTGGGAGGCTGGATGGGAGCTCGCCGTGCTGTCTCTGCACCCAGGCTACCTATGCAGAGAGGCCACCAGCTCCACCTTGGGAGCCAGAAGATTCATTCTTGATCAGACAAGACCCTGTGCCAGGGTTCTCTCCTTCCTGGAAGTTTCTCTCCACCGGTCGCTTTCCCGGGTAACCCCAGTTCCATTCGGGCGAGCAGCACCACCTGTTTTGCTTTCAGGGCACTTCTCACAGCTCGCAACCATGCGATGTCTGTGGGTATTCTGTACACGTCTGTCTCCTTCACCAAGCTATAGGCATCCTGAGGGCAGGCACTGTGTCTGTCTTGTAAAGAGCACTCGGCACGCTGTTCACCAGCACAGAGACTGGCACGTAGGAGGGGCCCTCTCAGTATTTGTTGACTGAATGGGCTAATGAATCACTGAACAAATGAGCTGCTGATGGCTGGCTGACTTTTATCTCTCCAAGCCTCAGTCCCTCCATCTGTAAGATGGACAGGCTAGAAATTCCTGCCTCACTGACTATCATGAGCATTAAGCAAGGTAACACACCAGATCCCAAGCTTCTAGACAAATTGGCCAAATCAAGCATTAAAGGCATGTTAGACTTACCTTTGTTCCAGCTGCTGTAACAGATTCCATAACCTGAGTGGCTTATGAACACCAGACATGTATTGCTCACAGTTCTGGAAGCTGGGAAGTCTGAGATCAGGGAGCCAGCATGGGCTGGTTCTGCTGAGAGCCCTCTTCCTGGTTGCAGACTGCTGACTTCTTGCTGTGTCCCCACATGGCACAATGAGGACAAGGGAGCTCTGTGGGACGCCTTTCATAATGCACTCGCCTCATTCTGAGGGCTTCATCCTCCATTACCTTCCAAAGCCCCACTCCCTAACACCGTGCCACTGGGGATGAGGTTTCAGCACATGAATTCTGGGGGCACAAGCATTCAGTCCATAACAGCCCTGTGCTCATGCCAAAAATAGTGTGATTTCTCCCCTCTTCCTTCCCACCCCAACTCTGGAATGAATGTCTTACCCTTGGGTGTCCCCAACCCAGAATCTGCATTTCTGTTCACCAGTAACTCATTGCACTCTCTAAATGTGACATTGTTGGGCTGACTTGGCTGCTGGGCAAGCATGTCTTTTAAACGCTAAGACTGGCCACCAGCCATAAGATTAGGATTAAGATTAGGCACCGACTATATGCCAGAACTCAAAGTACACCATCTCATTTAATCCTTGAATCATCCTTAAGAGGATAGTATTATCCTCTGTGTCTGTAGGGAACATGGGCATGAAGGGAAGAAGGGGGTTTGTCCAGGGTCTCAGGGTGGTACCCAGGGTGAGATAAGACCCAGGTCCGCCTGGCTCCAAGTGGCATTCAGTCACTGAGTCTGCTAAGGACCAAGGCTATGTCTTATTCATCTCTGCCTCCTTGGTTCCTGGTGCAGGGTCTGGCATGGAGCAATGTCCCCTCCCTCTTGGCTGACACGATCTGTCAGCCAGATGCACTTTATCATCCAAGAGTAGGGGCGCCCAGCTGGTTCAGTCAGTAGAGCATGCAACTCTTAATGTTGGAGTTATAGGTTCGAGTCTTCCATTGGGTGTTGAGATTATTTAAATAATGACATATTTTTTTTTAAAAAAAAGGGTGAAGAGGCAAAGACAAGCAATTTCTGAGCATAAGCAGGATTTCAGAACTGCATGTGTCCTCAGTAGGAGGCAAACCCCTCAGTGGGGTACAAATGTACAGTGGGGACACAGCTGTCTGTGTCCCCCAGAGATAAGCCTGGGCTTCCGTGCAGCCCCTTGGCTGAGAATCCATTCCTCCCTGCAGAACTGTGGTCATTTACTTGATTTTTCCAAGCGCTGGTATCCTCAAGTCAAAAATGGGAACAATATAATTTTGCGTTAATGAGAGGGATGCTTATAAAGCACATGACAGATTATAGGTACTGAAGATGCAGCTTTCTTTTCTTGATTAGTGGCGTGTCATTTTTTTTTTTTGCACATAGATAAGGGCTGCATTAATCTGAAAGCTTTCATCATTCCGCCCCAAGTCTCTGCAGATTCACCAGCCAGTTCCTCTACTACAACCCCCTCACCCCCACGTGGATGCATATGTAGGCCTGACACAGGGTTTGCTCAGTCCTCAAACCACTCCCCCTTAGGCGTCCACTGAGCCCCTAAATGGCCTCAGCATCATAGTTCAGTCCGCTCTGTCTTAGAGGCATTGTCAGGTGTGGGAGGGAACTCTTCGTTGTGGAATTACAGACATTTGAGATTTTTTTAAAAATGCCAAAAACCCCAAAATAACCAAGCAGAGAATGTGTCCTCGTGAATCCAGCCAGCTCTTTGTCTTGTGGCCTTAGGAATGTGGTGTTTTGCCAGCCCCACCGAAGCCGGCTTCCTGACCCCCTTCTGCAAGGGGCCACCTGCATCGCAGGACCGAGAGCAGATGACAAAGGACCTCTCAGGGTGCTCTGAAGCCAGGGGCTCGTCAGGCTCCCATGGGAGAGGCTAATGGGCTGAGGAACTGGCTTTCTTCATCTGAAGAGTCTACCCCAACCCTTTCACAAGAAATCACGACTACAGACCCTTCAGGCCTCCTGCTTCAGCCACCCGTTGCAGGTATGAAGGGAGCTTCCTGGCATTCTGTTCTGCTGTGTCATTCTCCAACCTGGAAGGGAGGGCTGAGGGAAAGCGGGTGCCCCGTGTGCTTCTCACTGCTGCACTCAGCAGCTTTTCTGAGCAGGGACCGTGTGCCCGGCCCAGAGTGGGTGCTGACATGGCCCCTTGCTGCAGGGAGCCAGCAGCAAGGCCAGAGCAGGAAACTGACCTTTATCCAGCCCTTTGCACTCTAGCAGAGCCTATGGTGTGCACACAAAGCAATGATAGCAATTAGATTAACAACCACTAGACTAGAATACAAGTTCCCTGAGAGCTGGGACTCACCTTGCTCTCTGGTGACTCCCAGGACCCTGCCCAGCACCTAGCACGTCAACAGGTGCTCGGAAGATGTGAAAACTTGGAGCAGAAATGGTCCCCACAGAAGACCCAGGTGGTGGCAGGTCTTGTGCTGGGCCCTCCATTGAATATACTTGACAACAACCGTAGAAAGCAAGCAACATCCCCTTCCTCATCATGTGGGAAATAGCAACATAGAGGTAGTCAAACCACTAGGGTCACACGCTTGTGCATGGCCAGACCAGGATTCCAAGCCATTTGTGTCCAATGCCAGGGCCTGTCTGTGAGCCACATTGCTTCTGAGACTTGCTGGTGAATGCCTGTCACTCTCTATGGCTTGAGTTATAACAGGTCCAGACTTGGATGGGAATGCTGGAGAGGGAAGAGTTAACTCAGCCTAGTGCAGAGAGAGGTTGTGAAAAAGGAAAGCAAGGAACTGACATTTGATCTGTGTTGATTCTCTGTACTTGGCTTCCCCCCCACCCCCATGCTGGTACTGGTTTAATTTGGATTCATTAAATGAGAATAAAAATTAATTGACTTTATTTGGGAAACTATTAAAAGGCTCAAGTCTTGCCTGCGGGAATAAGTCACCAAATGGGGCCTATAGCTTGATGGTAAGACATTTCTTTGTCATTGCATATATTTTAAAATAAGTAATCCTTGTATGTAGAACAGATTTTAAAACATGCCTTTCTAGCACCATTCCCTGCCCCCACTCTCCTCCCTGGTCATCCTGTTTTCTTCCCAGAAAATAAGCACTAATAGCAGGTTTCTGTATGCGACCATCCATACACTCTCTGTGTGCGTGCAAACATATAAAGAGATACTAAGTTTTCACACAAATGATGGCATATTTTGCATTCTTTTCTACAATGTGCTTTCCTTCTCTATGTCTTTATTCACCTAAGTTCATAAATAATTTTCTTTTTCTTCTTTAAAATTGTATTCCATTGTATGGCTCTCACCATGGCTTATTTAAACAGTCTCCTATTCATGGACACTACGGTTGGTGAATCTTCCAATAGCATAACACTGAAATACAAAACTTGGTACCTACTTTGGTGTGCAGAAGTTGGATGGTATTGCTGTAGATAAATACTTAGCAGTGCAATTTCTGGATACATTCGGAGCATGCACTTGTGATTTTGACAAGTAGAGCCAAAGTCCACTCGCTAGCGTCTGGACCATTTTACACTCTCACTGTGAGTGTGCCTGATTCCCCACAGCATCGTCAGCATCTGGGATTATCAAACTTCTCCATCTCTGTCAATTTGTCTGGTGCAAATAGCTTTTCCTGTCTCTTACCACAGGTGAGATTTAGGATGTTTTCACCTTTTTCAGAACTACCTGAGCTTCTCTTCCTGTGGATTTCTCTATTACTTGATGGCTGCAGCAAGAGATGGAACATCATCCATTTGGATGGTTGCTTTTTCTGTGCTTCCGGGAAGAGTGGTCAGATTCTGCTCATGACTCATCAGTGGAACTTTCATGGGAGATCTAGCCCTGACTTTGCCATGGAGGCTGCAGATGGTGGAGGGGAGAACCCAGGCTTTCACAGTTCCCAAAGCTGGCCTCCAACTTCAGCTGTTTCACTGTTATGGGTTGAATTGTGTCCCTCCCAGATTCATATATTGAAGTCCTAACCTCCAGTATCTCAGAATGGGACTGTATTTGGAGATAGCGTTTTTAAAGAGGTGTTTCAGTTAAAATGGGGTTGTAAGGCTGGACCCTAATGCAACATGTCTGTTGTCCTCATAAAAGAGGGAAGCTAGACGCAGAGATATGTACAGAGGGAAGACAGTCATCTATAAGCCAAGGAGAGAGGTCTGGAATTGATTTTCTGTCACAAGCCTCAGTAGGAAACAACCTGCCTATATCTTGATTTCAGACTTGTAGACTCCAGAACTGTAAATAAAATACAATTCCATTGTTTTAAGCCACAAAGTCTATGGCACTTTGCTACAACAGCCCTAGCAAAATAATACACTCACCCATTTGCTGGTGTCCTGGGCAAGGACTGGGGTGGGGAGGGAGGCAGTCGCCTCTCAGGGGCTATTGTCTCATCTACAAAAGGGTAGTAATGATCCCTTCTTCATAGATGACTACAAGTGCTTGGCTCGTGTCAGAAGCTTGTGGTGTAGCATCTGAGAGATTTGAGTCTGCTCCCCGGCAGATCCAGAAGATGTCAGTTTGGGTCCTAAGAAGGAATTGACTTTAGTCACCAAAGAGATTTTTCAGATGTTATATATATATCTATATCCAAGGTCAAGGCCATTCAGCAGAGTGGATGGTCTGAGAACTAGGTTCTCTCTCACTTCTGCTATAAATTGGAGGCCTCTTAACCTTTCTTGGCCTCAGCTGGTGAGAAGAATGTATACAATGATCTCTAACAACACTCTGACTCTAATATTCTGTACTTAGCTTTGAGGAAGATAATCCGACAAATATATTCATTCTTGGCAAGCAATCCCATAAAAATAAGTCCACAAATTTTTCTAAAGCTGGTGCTTCCATGGAAATGATTCCCAGAGGAATGACTTGGAAAGAGAAAGCCCATAAAATGATCTATCAGTATAGATAAGCAACTCTGTCGGAAAAAAAAAATCAATTACTTACCTATAGCTACTGTACTTACTACAATTGTCCCTGAACTCCACTACCCGGTATGGGAGGTAAGACATAGCAATATTTCTCTCCAGCCTTGCATGGCTGAAGCTGTTGAGTTGGTTCAACAAATGTGTATCAGGCACCTAGGGGGTCTCAAGGATTGCCATACTGGGAGTGACTCCAACCCAGCAGAGTCCCAGACCTGTTCCATGGCCACCATGAAGCTTTGGATAAATTGCTCCTCTTATGGGAGGACATAATAATAACATCTATTTCATAGGATAGGGGTGGGATTAAAGGCGACAATGTGCATAAAGGATCTGGCACCCAGTAAGAGCTCAGTTCAGGTGGCTGTTTCATTTGCACGATGTCGTTTCTTCTCTGGTGGCCGTTTTAGGAACAAGGCTCCAGCACATCCTTTCAGGAGTGAGAAGATCTAATTAGTGTCTGGGCCTGCTGCTTCCAATTCTAGCCTGGTCTGTGAGTCATCATCAATTACCCAGCAGCCAGGGGCCAGAGCAGAGCCTGGCAAGGCAGGACAGAGCATCCCAGGGTAGGGACCACATGTCAGTCACCTGGGTGTCTGTCACATGGCAGGGTAGGGAGGTGGGGAGTAGAAGGAGCACAGGCCTGAAGGATAATGTCTGTCCCCTCCTTCTCTGGGCCTAAGAATTCCTCTCTGGGAATAAGGGTGCCCTCTGAGGCCTCAGTTAGTGCTCACACTCTGGGATTCTAGCCAGCTGCTCTTGATGAACATTTTAGACATCTTTCTTTTTAAAATTTTAATTGTGGTGAAACACACATAACAAAATTTATCATCTCAACCATTTTTAAGTGTGCAGTTCAGGGGTATTATGTATGTTCACACTGTTATGCAGCTGTTCCAGAACTCTGTCCATCTTATACAACAGAAACTGTGCCCATTAAACCACAAGCCCCCATTGCTCCTCCTGCCTGGGCAACCACCATTTGAATTTTTGTCTCTATGAGCATGGCTACTCTACCTCATCTGAGTGCAATCATGTAGTATTTGCCTTCTTTGTGATTGGCTTATTTCACTCAGCATCATGTCCTCAAGATTCATCCAAGCTGTTGCAGGTATTAGAATGTCCTTCTTCTTTTATTTTTGATGCTAAATGACACTATTTTTGTATGTGTATGTCACATTTTCTTTACCTACTCATCTGTTGATGGACACTTGGGTTGCTTTGACCTTTTGGCTATTGTGAATGATGCTGCTGTGAACATGAGTATGAATATCTCTTTAAAATCCTGCTTTTAATTCTTTGGGACACATACTCAGAAGTGGAGTTGCTGGACTGTATGGCAGTCCTATCTGTAGTTGCTTGAGGAATGGTCATACCCTGGTCCATAGCCGCTGCACCATTGTACTTTCCTCCCGGCAATATACAAAGGTTCTGGTTCTCCACATCCTTCTTGCCATCACTTGTTATATTCTGTTTTTCTTTTCTTTTTCTTTTTCTTTTTTTTATAGAAGCCACCTTAAGGTTGTGAGGTGGAGATTTAGAAATATTTACTTGGCCTGTTCTTGGTAAACCCAACCACCACTGTTGAGTATAGCTCTCAGACCACTAAGGGAAGTATTAGGTAGACATAGCTTCCCGTAATACTTTGTAACTATTTACTGTCTGCTTGGGGTCACCAGTCTGCTAAGTGATGGAAAGGCGATCAGAGTTCATGCAGTAGCCATTGCTTGCCCTGGAGTCACATACAAGTGGAACAGTGCAATAATGAAGTGCTCCTCTGGTCCTCGCTACTGGCCTGTGCTGGCACTCACTGGAATGTCCTTGTCTCCATTGCCCAGCACATGAGCTGCTGCTTAGTCACTGTGCCAGTCAGTATTACAGAGGCTGAGGACAAAAATCCACCACAGAGTAGGATCTATCAGAAGGTGTAAAGTTGCACAGAATCTCTAGAAAGACCTGAGAACAGAGGTAGGTGTCTCCCATCCAGGGACAACACAGCCAGGAGAAATACGAACCACCTTAGGACTCACTCAGGGGGAAATGCACCACTGTCTATGCTGCCTGCCACTTGGCCTTGCAGTGTGGGGACCAGAAACTGTAAATCTCCTTGCAGCTGCCCCAGCAGAAGCAGACCCATCCCTGGCCCTTCTCACTACTGGTTACATCCTCCCCCAAAGGCTTTCTTTAGTGCCCTGCAAGGCAGCTGGGGAAAGTGGGTGGCACCTGCAAGCCTAATCTACAGTAGAGGTAGGACAGCTACCAGGGGGTTGAAAGAGGCAGTGAAGGGGCAGACTGTGGGCACCATCACCCATGAATGCTGATTAAGAGCTCTTTACACATCTTTGAGCAACTCTCAGGCACCCCCGAGAGGCCTTCTGTCCAGTCATATCATATAGGTTCCTAGCTCTGAGGGTTGTAACCTCTCAGGGCTCTACCTGGAAAATACTGGTCATGGCGCCCATGCTACCAGGTCTGGGAATCCCATCTTCTTTCCTACTCTGGAGAGAATCCACAGCCAGCCTTCTATGGGACCCACTGACTTCTAACTTCTGCTTTCTTCTGCCCCCAACTCCTCCTCCCAGAAGCAAGAGAATCTGGTCTGACTTTGCTGGTGGGGATCTGATTCTTTCGTATCTATGTTGTATTTTTCTATGTTTATTGTATTTTCTAGAATTTTTGCACAGTCTCCATGAGGCCTCAACTTTTGGAATTGAAAGGCTTTTGCTTGGCATACCTCTCAGCGATGATGAGCCCCTGAGCTGTTTGGATGAGTGGGGACCAGGGCTACAAGGAAATGCAAGGTCAAGAAAGATCTCAGTTAAAATCCTTCAATATATGGGGATGCCTGGGTGACTCACTAGTTGAGCATCTGCCTTCGGCTCAGGTTGTGATCTGAGGTCCTGGGATCGAATCCTACATCGGGCTCCCTGCATGGAGCCTGCTTCTCCCTCTGCCTGTGTCTCTGCCTCTCTGTGTGTCTCTCTTATGAATAAATTTAAAAAAAATCTTTAAAAAAAATCCTTCAACATATGATTCTACCAAGTTCCACCGTGTCCTTCCCATGTATCTGGTCTATCACCAATACAATCCTTGTAGGTTGAGAACTCTTAGCAGAGAAGGAGAGATGGCATGCACCCTAAGCCGTGCAGGCAGGGGCCAAGGCAGTGTGCACGGGCATCCAATCTTCACAACCCTGCAGGGCACATGTTATCATCTCATAGATGGGGAAAACTCATCTTACACAAACTATACAGTAACAGGGCAAGAGCTAGAATTCTCTACCCTATGTCTGTCTAACTCCAAATCAGGAGCTTTTGCCAAGAGCTCTCTTTGTGAACTCACTTGTTTTGAACTTTCTGACATAAAGCAAAATTCATTTTTTAATCATCTCTGCCTTGTTGAAGTGGGAATCCAAGAATGCTACACATTTACAGTCTGAAGGCTAAATTCCTCTTTGAGTTCTTTAGATAATTCTGATTTGTGCTCATGCCCCCAGCAGAGGAAGGCAGGAGCATAATTAGAACTGCGAAATTTGAAGATAAAGGAAAATTCTCTTTCCCTCTCCTGGGTCTGGGTTTGGCATTCCTGGCAGATGTCAAAACAATGGGCCTTCAGGGGAGGGGCAGGAGAACACCGGCATAGGGCTGCTCATGGAGCGTGGCATCTCCCGCTCTGGCCCATATCCCCCCCCCCCCCCCATGGATGGCTGCCAGCTGACCTGCACCGTTGGCGCGTGCAGTGGCCGGTGGCCCGTGTGAGTGCTCACCGACATCTGCTCTGCTTCCTTCTTAAGGCACAGAAACCTGTTCTTCTCCATCCTCTGCTGTTGGCTGGGGCCGAATGACCAGTCCTAGCCAGTGAAACATGAATGGAGTGACAGTACCGCTCCAGGGCCAAGATACTGAGGAGTCCTTCCCTGGTCTCTGGTCTCTTTCTTCCTGGAACACGGCAGATGTGGAGGGGACTTTGTGTTAGGATGGTACAGCCACGAGCTCAAAACAGCCGGAACTGCTGAGGGGCAGATCGTTTTCCCCGACAGAGATACCTGGACCCCACTGGACTTGGCAAAAAGCATAAAATTGATCTTTGCTGTGTTGAGTCTCTGAGATTTGAGTTACTGTGAATGACGTCAGTGTAAGCCTGCTTATCTGGACTAAGGCTGCACGCCAGAGTAAGATTTCCCTGATTTCCCCGACATGCTGGGCTGCAAGGGCTCCACTTGGAGCCTGCCTAGGGCCCAGCAACCATACAGACCCCAGCCTGGGGCGCAGGTTGGAGCCTCTCCCCTCCCAGCTGATGTGGGAAGACTAGAAGGCAGCTCCCCGATCCAGAGGAATATAAGTAATTTTTTTGGTCCTTGTGGTACGTTGACAAATGCCAACCCCCCTCCCCCCATTAGAATGTTCACATTCTAATCTCCAATCCCTATGAGGGTCACCTTATGTGACAAAAGCGTTTTGCAGGTTTGCAGAAATGAAGGGGTTTGAGATGTGAGATGATGCCAGCAGCCTGATGTGCTTCCCATGCTCCTGATAAAAGGGGCACAAGATGAATCAGTCAGGAGAAGACCTCAGCAGCAAGAAACAGAGGTCTGCATGATGAGTTTCAAAGGTGGAGCAAAGAGCCAGCAGCTGAGGTGTGCAGGCCACCCCTAGACGCCAGAAAGTCAGGAAACAGCTTCTCCCCTCAGACCCTCCAGAAGGAACTGGTCCTGCCAACATTTTGACTTTCAGCCCCGTGAGACTGGGCTCATACTTCTGCAACCATAAGAGAACGAATTTAGATGGTTTTGAGCCACTAAGTTTGTGGTCATTGATTTCAGCAGCAATAGGAAACGGATACACTCATCATTCCCTCAAACAACCTTCTTATGGCATCAGCAACATGATGAAATTCCAGCTGTGTTTTGCCTTCTAGGTAATCTTGAGGCTGGAACAACATGGAAGCAAACCACAGACCTCAGGGCAAGGGGGTTGAGGATGTTGTAAAGGAAGGTGGTCATGACTGACCAGGGCATTTAGGTAAAAGGAAGAAGGGATACGAAGGAAGAAGGGACAATGACAAGTCAGTAAGACTGTAGGCCTTCCTGGGGCATGATCCCAGGTCCAGAGATGGAGCCTCACATCAGCCCCCCCCCCCCCCAGGGAGCCTGCTTCTCCCTCTGCCTATGTCTCTGCCTCTGTCTGTGTCTCTCATGAATAAATAAATACAATCTTTTAAAATAATCAAAGAGTGTAGGCCCTGCTGGATGGAGGGTTGTGGGTCTGGGGTATTGGAGGGACTGGGCTGAAAAGTCAGGGGGCAGGGAAGGAAGATGAAGTATCCAAAACTTTCTTCAGCCCAGGGATTTCTGCTTTCCCACCTATGACTTTGGCCATGTCATTCTCTCCATGTGGAACGTGTTCCCAAGACCCACCTTCTGTGGATACCCATAGATTGTACAATTCTCCAGTATCCAATCCCCTTTCCCAGATGTACCTAAATTTTCTGGCTATGGAAGTTTAGTGAAATTGACTCCACCCATGGCTCCAAGGTTGAGCCCTTACTGGTGTGAGTCTGGCCACAGTGATAGCTTCAAGGATGGACATATCACTTAACTCGGGCCAGTCAGAGACAATATGGCTCACCTTTAGGTTAGTCACCTTTCACATTAATTAGTAAGGCAGATTTTCTTTACTATTAGATTTGCATATGGAAGCACATGACCTGGGAAATTGCTGGCAGGCAACTTGCAACCCTGAGCCTGTGAGACTGAAACCATTCTGAGGAGGCAGAAATGTAAGATGCTAGGTTACATCATTAGAGTGGCTGGATCATGCCTCTCCTGAACGTGACCCTGAACAATTGAGCAAGGCAAGGCACTCAGTTCTCTTTATTGTTAATGGCTATCCTCTTCCCCAACACCCTACAAATCCAATGTCCAAAGTCTCTAGAAAGTGGGGGACACCCCTTTTTCCTTTGATAATCACTCATCCTTTGGCTTTAGGATCCTAGGATGTATGCAGGTAAAGCCACAGAGACATTTCTCTTTCCTATAGCATTTCTCTTCAAAAACGAAAATCCATAAAGAAGATATTAAAATGGAGTCCTGAGACTCCAAATAACTATGTAATAGAACTTTGTTTTCTATTTATATTCACCAATCCTTTCAAAGGAGAATGAAAAGACAAAACGGGAAAGGAATGGATCCTGTTAAATGAAGCTGGAGAGAAGTGAAATGAATCCTGTTAGATGAAGCAGGACCTGGAGGGGAGTGAATTATTCTGCTTAACGGAGGGAGAAGATTTTTGAGTTTTCAGAGCAATTCGAGAGGAAAGGGAGAGAATGACACAAGGATGCAGATGATATAGGGAAGAGGCTGTCAGCAGAAATTCTCCACCGGCAGCCAGAGTAAGGGAGGGGGCGGGGAGAGAAGGACATTTGTAAGGACCTTGCTCTGTTCCAATCAGTATTCTCCATCATGAGGATTAGGATTAGCACCCACAGGATAGGTGCTAATATTTATTTATTTATTTTAATAAATTAATTTTTATTGGTGTTCAATTTACCAACATACAGAATAACACCCAATGCTCATCCCGTCAAGTGGCCCCCTCAGTGCCCGTCACCCATTCACCCCCACCCCCCGCCCTCCGGTGCTAATATTTATTGAATGAGTGGATGAACAAGTCAACCAAAGTTACAAGGATTTTGCAAATGAACATCAAGAAAAATACCTCTGGGGTTAAGCAAATTTCTAGGCGATAAACCTTAAAGGTGTCAGCTTCAATAAGTGAGTGAGGGAGGCACCCACGCAAATGCTATTCCCAAATGTAGATAAATCTGCCTGAAGTTACACCCGAATCCCATATGCCTCAATAATATGAAGACAGAATGAAAGAAATAGAATTGCAACTGATGCAGAGTCTCCTTCCATAGAGAACCGCCAGCAGCTGACTTTCCTAACACTCAGTTCCTACCTAGGGTGACAAGACTGGAAGCTGCAGTCTCCCAGGCCGGAGGCCACAAGGACGTCTTGGTGCTCACAGGATGAAAAGCTCCAGAAACAGCTTAGGCATTTCGTAGGACAAAATTCATTCACTCATTCAACTGCATTAGTGCACAAGATGCTCACAATCCTTACATTCATGAAGGAGGAGAAATGACAAGCAATTATAAAAACAAACGTAAATATTTAAAATTCTACTTTATGAAAACCAATGATAAATGTCCAGAGAGGAATGGTGTCATCTACTGCAGTCTGGGGCACGAGGAAAGTTTGTATCTGCATCTTCCCATTATCCCCTAGCTCCTGGCAACCACCATCCTATTTTCTGTTCCCATGAAATTGGCTTTTTTTTTTTTTTTTAAAGTTTCCATGTATAAGTAACACCACACAGTGTTTGTCTTTGTCTGTCTGGCTTAGTTCACTTAGCCTAATACCCTTCAGGTCCATTCGCATTGTCACAAATGGCAAATTTCCTTCTTTTTTATGGCTGAATAATATACATATATATAAATAATTCATATTCATATATATATGAATATATGTGAATGGTATTCATATAATACTATATATATAATATATATATTCACATATATATATATATATATACACTATTTTAAATGAAAAACATTATGTGAGTACATGCTGCCTTTAGGGCATCATGCCTCCTGTGCTGGATGGATATTCTCACCCTAGAAAAAGTCTGAGTTGAGGTGGTAAGTGAATCAGGCTACACCTGTGTTATGAGCCTCCATCAAGTGAGTCTGGAGGGGCAGAGAGGGGTGAGGTGAGGTGGGAAGACCCCCACAGTGGCTACACTGTGGGAAAGGGATTAGCTGTTTATGATTACTCTGGCCCCAGACATGGCACAGTCCCTTTGCTTTCTAGGTCCCCCTCAGGTCTTAACATCCTGGACAGCCCTCCACTCCTTCCTTCTCTAAGCCACCACATCCTTTGATCTGTCCTGCCCAGGGTCTGATATCTGTCACAACAATGTGTCCCTCATCTATCTGCACTTATCAGGACTGTCTGTGTTTCAAAGGACAGGCCCCTGGTTGCCACTGACATAGGCAGTAAAGGGAATTTCTTGGCTCTGGGTTCATATGGTGGCATCAGCACGCAGCCCCATGACCCATGCTGTCTCCCTCCTCAGTAACTCTTATCTCAGCTCCTTTCCATCTGTGGGGGTGAGAAGTCACCACAGTACTGCCTCAGAAAGGTCATGAAATTGCAATTCATCAATTCTGGCAGGTTGCATGCCCTTCCCTGGGCCAATCAAGAGGCCAAGAGACAGGTGCTCTGTTCAGCCACACCTGGTCATGCAGCCATCTCTTGAGGCAGGAGAAGAGTCAACTTCTCCCAAAACTGATGGACTGATCACAGGTGAAGAGATTGTCTCCAGTGTGGATGGAGGTGCTGTTTGCAGCAGACCCGGGCATGCAGGGGCGGGCAGAGCAATACACAGACAGTTGTTCTGTGCTCTCGTGGTCAGCGGCCACCAGGAGAGAGGGGCCACCTTACCCATCGCAGACACTTGGAGTGGCCATGATAACACTGTGTCAAAGTCCAGTCAATATTCCCAGTAGAGAAGATACCATCTTGGCCTTATATAGCTTCAGGAAACCTCCCCAGACTCTAGTTCTACTCCAACACCACCTCTAACCTGCTCGGTGACCAAAGAGAAATCTCTTAGAATCTTGCGGGGCTCTATTTCCCTATCCACAAAACAGGGATGCTAACAAAGGCCTGAATGGACATCTGAGAAAATGTCATTCCTTCCCCTGTGTCTGTCTGTACAGTAATATTGGTGTGGTCACCTCCCCTGTGAGTATTTGGATTTCTTGGGGTCATGAATTGCATATTATTCATCTCCATATCTCAGCTCCCCTCACCTGTAAAGTGGAGGCAGCTTTCTCCTTTGAAGACATCTGCGAAGATTACGTGAAATAATGTATGCAAGCCACTGATTGAGAAAGAATGGAAACGGAAGGAATGGACAAATCCATGAAACATGAAAATTATGCTAAGACAGGAGAAAGGGATGGGGGGAGGGGAAGCGGTGGGGGGGGGTGGAGAACTGGAATGATTTCCCTCTGTGTTCTCTGCAGTGGCAAGGAAAGGCAGCCCCCAGATCTCAGGCTTCCGTGGGGTGTGGACTGCCAGAAAAGCTGTGATTCCCAGGCTGTTAATTGCTGGAGTGTTTGCTTCTCTCCCCAAGGCATTTTGGCTCCGGTTTAATCATTTCTTTCCCCGTTTAAGAAGTTTCAAATGTGTAAATATCTCAGAGAACGTTATATCCCTCCAGGAGGGAGGGGTGGAGGGAAGAGATGGGTTGGGCTGTGGAGGCGAGAAGATGCGAGTGAGGAGGTGAGGAGAAAGGCAGGTGGGCGGAGTTACCTCTGCGGGTGGCCCCGCCCCCACCCTCCCTGCCGGCCGGAGAGGAGAGGTAGTACAGGGGTAGAGCAGCTACTCCAGTAGCCTAGGCCACCCGGACCCACCCGATGTTCTGCTAACCCTTTGGAGTCACGGAGTAGCTTAGAAGATAACGCGCTGGGGGATCCCTGGGTGGCGCAGCGGTTTGGCGCCTGCCTTTGGCCCAGGGCGCGATCCTGGAGACCCGGGATCGAATCCCACATCGGGCTCCCGGTGCATGGAGCCTGCTTCTCCCTCTGCCTGTGTCTCTGCCTCTCTCTCTCTCTCTGTGACTATCATAAATAAATAAATAAAAATTAAAAAAAAAAAGAAGATAACGCGCTGGCAAGAAAGTCCAACTCCCAGAATTTGAAGAGATTTCTTTCATGGCAATTGCTATGTGGGCCCACCTTCACTGAGAGCTCCCTGTTGGCCAGGCACTGGGCAAAGCTCTTCTTTAATCTCCAGAAACATGACAGAGACTAGGGTTGGGGGCTGTTGAGGGGCCTAGGGCACCAAATCTAAGGAGTGCTCACTGCATTCACAGTAAGAGTGAGTACCTTCTTAAAGGGCCCTCTTGTTCCAGTTTTGGCCTTGTCCACAGAAATCTCTTCAGACACAATCTCTATTCCTTTTCTACAGATGGGAAGGCTGAGGCACAGAGAGGTTGAGTGAGTACTGCAAGGCCACAACAGGTGAGGGATCCAGAGGATTCAAACCCAGACCCGAAGTAGCAAACCTGCATCCGTGCCTCAGTAGGGTCAGAGTGCCCTGCCCCAGCACAGACCTGAAGCAGAAGGGTTGCAAAACCATTTCTCTTCCCTTTGCGAAATTTTGTGATTTTCCCTCCATTGGATCTCACTCAAAACTCCCCAAGGGGATAGGAATTGTGGCATGGGGAGACTGGGAGGGTAAAAGTCAGAGAGACCAGTCCCCTCTGCCCAGAAGGCCTCCCCTTGTCACCTCACCAGCACTCTGCACGGAGGCCTTCAGGTCCACCCTGGCTTAGGACTACCTCTACTATGTCCCAAATCCATGGGTCACGTAAACATCTGGAATTTTATAGGACTTAATCTGTCAGCTGGAAAGAAAGGAAAGCAGAGGCAGAGTGGCTTTTTAAAAAACAGTTTATTGAAATACAGTTCACCCATTCGGAGTGTAAAATTCATTCACCACGATCAATTGTAGAACATCTTAATCACCCCCAAAAGAAACCCTGCACCCCTTAGCTATCGCCCACCAAACCTCGCAGCCCCTGTAAACTACTAATCTACTAATCTTTCTGTCTATATTTGCCTATTAGGATCTCTCATATAAATGAAACTATACAATATGTGGTCCTTTGTGTCTGGCTTCCTTCACTTGTCTTGTTTGCAAGGTTCGTACATGTCGTAGCATGTGGCAATACTTCCTTCGTTTTTATGGCCAAATACTATTCTGTTACACGGACATGCACGTAAAAAAAATCCATTCATCTTTGTATAGGCATTTGGATTGCTGAATAGCTTTTTTATGGGTAAGATTAATGTTTCCACTTGGCAGAGGAAGGATTGCCTGAAACATGGTTTAATCTTAGAGTTGCTTTAACTCCAAACTTCTAGAGCTTAATCAGGGAGCCCCAGACAGCTCCCTGCACTCAGAGCAAAGCTTCCCACCAGCTAATGGCCCCATATTACAGATCAGGACACTGAGTCCCAGGAAGTCGGGGCACTTGAGCTCAGGGTCAGGTAAGTGCCACGAAGCATCAGGGAGGGGAGCTCCGACGGGTATTCTAGCCCCCAGGCCTCCCCAGCCATCTTGCCAGCTCATCGTTCTGTTCCAGAAAATCTAAGACACCATGGGCTGTGAAAACACATTTCTCCAAGAAAGAGAAAATGCTGCCAGCAAAACTATGACACGTGGCTTTCTGGACACATCACGCATAAAATGCATTCCAATTCCGGAGATGTTGCCATGTGAGAGAACACGTGTCCTGAAGCTGAGGAAATATGGTCTCCTTTCAGCAGGTGTTGGGAGGTCTGCTCATCCTCTCTTCCTCCCCGCAGTCCGGCTTCCTTCATTCTGATGCTTGTCTTAACGTGGTACATTCCAGGCCTCCACCAGTAGTCCCAGAGTCTCCCTTTGTCCTCCTCATTCCCTCTACTTGCCACCTCATCAGTCACCTCTCCTGGCAAGGGCTCCTCACACCGGCTAACCCCTCTCCATCACCACTGCCAGGGCCCTGTTTCTGGCCTCTTCCTCATCTGTCAGTGCTCCTGCAGGCTTTCCCATCCTCTGTGGTGCTCCCATCACTGGTGGGACAACACTGCTCTGCCCTGCGTAAGCCTCTGACTTGGTGCCCCTGCACCTATGGAACAGAGTAGAAACTCCCTAGCACAGTGTCCGGAGGCTGACTTGCTTCCTGGATCTCCCTCCAGGCTCTGCTTTGGGTGCCAGATTTGCTGTTTGAGGAGAATGCCCTGGACTCCTTGCCTTCTTCACCCAGGAATGCTTCCACCAGGAATGTTCTTCCCTTTATTCCTATTTGGGACATCTAGGTCAAGTTACTCTGCTTCTGTCTCCCTGTCCTAGCTGAACTGATGGCACCCTTCACTTGACTCCAAAGCTCCTTGCACAGCTCCCAGGGACAACAGCTTACTGTGTTCTGGAACACACAGAGGAGAGACTATGATTTATTGAAGCTTGAATCTGTCTCCACAATTCAGCCTCCGTATAACACAGGTGAGGTGACACAGGTGAGGTTACATACTCTCTGGGAGCTCTGGCTTGGGGATCAGCCCTCAGTGCATACTGGAAAAGGAGGAACACAAGCTACAGAAGTGACTTTTCCCATTATACCACTCCTTTCCCCAGCTTCCTTGCAACTGAGAAAGAGAAGTACAGTTGCAGATCCCTAAGAGCCAGGAGCAGCCCGGGTGGCTTAGTGGTTTAGCGCCGCTTTTGGCCTAGGGCGTGATCCTAGAGATCGGGGATCAAGTCCTGGGTCGGGCTCCGTGCATGGAGTCTGCTTCTGTCTCTGCCTCTCTCTCTGTCTCTCATGAATGAATAAATAAAACCCTAAGAGCCAGGTACTCCATGGGGCCGAGGGGCTCTGTGCCTCCAGGATCAGCATGCTGGGCACAGTGCTCTCTGGCTTTTTGCTTTCAAAAGTGGAGCCTGGCTTCCAGGCTTGCATCTTTCTTCCTTGCCTAGGAAGCTTCATGGGCAGATGTGCTCGGGAGCCTGGTCATCATTCTTTCTGTGAATCAGCCCCAGTTCATGCTTGTCCAATCATGCTGGTCATGACTTAGATTTGGAAAGGGGGCAGTCTGACTGAGAAGAGGTTTATTGAGACTTCCAACCATGCTGCATGATTTCAGCCCAGGTTTTGCCAGAAAGCTCTGCTTTTAGAAAGGTGGGTAAAGGGAGCTGTTGGTACCAGACAGTGGCTCAATTAAGCACTTCTTTCCCCCTTAGCTCTTGCTGCTTGCACACTGCTGTCTTGCTTCAGAACCCTGTAGGGGCAAAGGTGACAGCAGGGCTGGATTGAGGTATCCCTGGACCTCCATCCCAGTGCTACCCAGGTACCAAGGAAACACCTCATCTCACCTTGAATGGTCACCACCTTCATCTTTACCCTCCTCATCTGGGCCTCCCTGTGAAGACTGTGGACGCCTGGAGGAAATGTGCGTCTTACTCATCACAGTCTGCACAAGGCCCGCCTGCAGCAGGGTGGGTGCTCCACATGCAGGCAGATCTGAAGCAGGATTTAGGCAGAGCTGCCCAAAGGGACAAATGGAACCCTGTTCTGAAATGCATGTGACCTATTGGATGGGGGGAGGGGATTGCCATGTAAATCATGGAGGAAGTATGACTCTGACATGTGACATCTGCATTTCCGACTGGCTTGTGTCTCCTCTGAGTGGTGTGGACCTGTGCCTCCCAGGCTCCACGTGGGCTTCCCTTTGTCTTTCAGGATGAAATCCAATCCCTTCGCTTCTTTATCAAACTACAGCTCCTGGCATCTCTTCTGTTCATTGTGAGTTTAATGAACTCCGGGAACCAGAGAGGTCCAGCAAGCCCTAGTGACACCCATACACGTGCAGCTTTATGAAGCAGGAAAATGAGAGAATATACAGAAAAAGGAAGGAGGGCTGAAACATTTCTGGACTTTAGACCCTCCTTGTTCTCTCCCCTTGAAGAATTCTGAGAGAGATGAGACTTGATCCACACTATTCAAACAGTTGGCATTCCTTATGAAGGCTTCTGTTTGGCTGGGACAATTGTGAAGAGCACAGGGACAATGGGACCAGACTGGGTGTGCTGTATTTTGCCTGGTGACTGCCCTTGGATTGGAGCCTCTCAAGACTCAGAGCAGAGACCAGTAAGCCTTGAACTTTTCTTGGCGGCTCATAAAACCTCACTTTGGCTCAAAATGACCTCAAACTAAGGACCTGTATATCCCATTCTACCCAAATACCCACTAGGTCTGTGAACTTATCATGTGTCCATGTGTCTGTCCATCCTTCCCCCAGTCATCATGCCACATAAATGCTGATTCCATGATCGTGGTTGCTCAATTTAGAAACTGGGGACCTATTAGAGATTCTTCTTCCTCATCTTCTGAGAAAGTGGCAATGTTCTGGGTTCCTGTCCCCCTGTCTTCCCCAACCTCTTCTTCCTCCCACCCCCACTCCCACCCCTGCTCTACCCACCCCTTCCCCTGCTCTGTCCACCCTCACCACTGGACACATACCTTTTTTTTAATAAATTTATTTTTTATTGGTGTTCAATTTGCCAACATGTAGAATAACACCCAGTGCTCATCCCATCAAGTGCCCCCCTCAGTGCCCGTCACCCAGTCACCCCCACCCCCCACCCACCTCCCCTTCCACCACCCCTAGTTCGTTTCCCAGAGTTAGGAGTCTCTCATGTTCTGTCTCCCTTTCTGATATTTCCCACACATTTTTTCTCCTTTCCCTTCTATTCCCTTTCCTATTTTTTATATTCCCCAAATGAATGAGACCATATAATGTTTGTCCTTCTCCGATTGACTTACTTCACTCAGCATAATACCCTCCAGTTCCATCCACGTCGAAGCAAATGGTGGGTATTTGTCGATTCTAATGGCTGAGGAATTTTCCATTGTATGCATAAACCACATCTTTTTTATCCATTCATCTTTCGATGGACACCGAGGCTCCTTCCACAGTTTGGCTATTGTGGACATGGCTGCTAGAAACATCGGGGTGCAGGTGTCCCGGCGTTTCACTGCATCTGTATCTTTGGGGTAAATCCACAGCGGTGCAATTGCTGGGTCGTAGGGCAGGTCTAGTTTTAACTCTTTGAGGAACCTCCACACAGTTTTCCAGAGTGGCTGCACCAGTTCACATTCCCACCAACAGTGTAAGAGGGTTCCCTTTTCTCCGCATCCTCTCCAACATCTGTGGTTTCCTGCCTTGTTAATTTTCCCCATTCTCACTGGTGTGAGGTGGGATCTCATTGTGGTTTTGATTTGTATTTCCCTGATGGCAAGTGATGCAGAGCATTTCCTCATGTGCTTGTTGGCCATGTCTATGTCTTCCTTTGTGAGATTTCTCTTCATGTCTTTGGTTTGTCTCTTCATGTTTCTTTGCTGTTGAGTTTAAGAAGTTCTTTATAGATCTTGGATACTAGCCCTTTATCTGATACGTCATTTGCAAATGTCTTCTCCCATTCTGTCAGTTGTCTTTTAGTTTTGCTGTTTCTTTTGCTGTGCAAAAGCTTCTTATCTTGATGAAGTCCCAATAGTTCATTTTTGCTTTTGTTTCTCTTGCCTTCATGGATGTATCTTGCAAGAAGTTACTGTGGCCGAGTTCAAAAAGGGTGTTGCCTGTGTTCTCCTCTAGGATTTTGATGGAATCTTGTCTCACATTTAGATCTTTCATCCATTTTGAGTTTATCTTTGTGTATGGTGCAAGAGAGTGGTCTAGTTTCATTCTTCTGCATGTGGATGTCCAATTTTCCCAGCACCATCTATTGAAGAGACTGTCTTTTTTCCAGTGAATAGTCTTTCCTCCTTTATCGAATATTCGTTGACCATAAAGTTGATGGTCCACTTCTGGATTCTCTATTCGGTTCCATTGATCTATGTGTCTGTTTTTGTGCCAGTACCACACTGTCTTGATGACAATAGCTTTGTAGTACAACCTGAAATCTGGCATCGTGATGCCCCCAGGTATGGTTTTCTTTTTTAATATTCCCCTGGCTATTCGGGGTCTTTTCTAATTCCATACAAATCTTAAAATAATTTGTTCCAACTCTCTGAAGAAAGTCCATGGTATTTTGATAGGGATTGCATTAAACGTGTAAATTGCCCTGCGTAACACTGACATTTTCACAATATTAATTCTGCCAATCCATGAGCATGGAATATTTTTCCATCTCTTTGTGTCTTCCTCAATTTCTTCCAGAAGTGTTCTATAGTTTTTAGGGTATAGATCCTTTACCTCTTTGGTTAGGTTTATTCCTAGGTATCTTATGCTTTTGGGTGCAATTGTAAATGGGATTGACTCCTTAATTTCTCTTTCTTCAGTCTCATTGTTAGTGTATAGAAATGCCACTGACTTCTGGGCATTGATTTTGTATCCTGCCACGCTGCCAAATTGCTGTATGAGTTCTAGCAATCTTGGGGTGGAGGCTTTTGGGTTTTCTATGTAGAGTATCATGTCATCGGCGAAGAGGGAGAGTTTGACTTCTTCTTTGCCAATTTGAATGCCTTTAATGTCTTTTTGTTGTCTGATTGCTGAGGCTAGGACTTCCAGTACTATGTTGAATAGCAGTGGTGAGAGTGGACATCCCTGTCTTGTTCCTGATCTTAGGGGAAAGGCTCCCAGTGCTTCCCCATTGAGAATGATATTTGCTGTGGGCTTTTCGTAGATGGCTTTTAAGATGTTGAGGAATGTTCCCTCTATCCCTACACTCTGAAGAGTTTTGATCAGGAATGGATGCTGTATTTTGTCAAATGCTTTCTCTGCCTCTAATGAGAGGATCATATGGTTCTTGTTTTTTCTCTTGCTGATATGATGAATCACATTGATTGTTTTACGAGTGTTGAACCAGCCTTGCGTCCCGAGGATAAATCCTACTTGGTCATGGTGAATAATTTTCTTAATGTACTGTTGGATCCTATTGGCTAGTATCTTGTTGAGAATTTTTGCATCCATGTTCATCAGGGATATTGGTCTGTAATTCTCCTTTTTGGTGGGGTCTTTGTCTGGTTTTGGAATTAAGGTGATGCTGGCCTCATAGAACGAATTTGGAAGTACTCCATCTCTTTCTATCTTTCCAAACAGCTTTAGGAGAATAGGTATGGCTTCTTCTTTAAACGTTTGATAGAATTCCCCAGGGAAGCCATCTGGCCCTGGACTTTTGTGTCTTGGGAGGTTTTTGATGACTGCTTCAATTTCCTCCCTGGTTATTGGCCTGTTCAGGTTTTCTATTCCTTCCAGTTCCAGTTTTGGTAGTTTGTGGTTTTTCAGAAATGTGACTGGACACATATCTTAGATGCATTTCCCATGCTCCTGTGCAGCTGGTCATGGTCATGTGACTGACTTCTAGCCAGTGCGATGTGGAAGCAGTACCACCACTTCCCGGAGGCCTGACCCAAGAAACTCCTTGCACGGGGATCCCTTTCTCGTTTTTCCTGTTCACTTGCTTGGACAGGACTCTGAAGGCCTTGGGGACAGCAGAGGCTCAAAAGGGAGGGCCTGAGTCTCTGAGTAATTATGTGGAGTGTAGTCACCAACTGGACTTTATATAAGTGAGAGATAATTTAAGTCGCTGAGATTTTGGTGCTTATCACAGCAAGTGTTACTGTATCTAAACACACTCTAAATATAATTGGATCCGAAAGCCTGAATTAAGGTAGAGAATAATGCTCTTAAATATGTTCCATCCTTGCAGTATTTCCCATGACCACCTCATTCTTCTCAAGGAACTGTTTTATTAACCTCCTGTCTTCGGTTTCCATCCTGTCCCCCAACCCACCCTCAAGCCTCCCTACGTTTTTGTCTCTCATCATGTCCCTCCACTTTGATGATCAAAAGCCTCTTTTTGGCAGGCAGGACAAGGCCCAAACTCCAAACTCCAAGACTCCCCAGCCACCTGGTGTCATTCCCATGCTGGCCATTCTTCTGGAAACACTAGAATACTTTTTGCCTCCTCAGTCGAGAATGCCTTCTCCTGCTTGTTCCCCAGACAAGTATTCATCTTTTGAAACCTTGCCTTTGAAATCGTTTGCTAGTAGCTTCTCTCTGACATCCCAAAATAGAAATAATCACCCTTGCTTTTCCTGGTCACTTCTCTCCTTGTCTTAGGACACTGACTCCATGCGTTATTTTCTGTGCCTGCTTCTCCCCCATAGACAATGCATTTCATTTTTACCTCCCATTGCTTTGCCTGCTGCATGACAGGAGCTGCACATTTACAAATTTACAAATGAATGAATAGATGCAGAGGCAGCAGGGATTTCAACTTGAGCCTGGTTATAGCCTCTGTTCAGTTTCAGCCTGGATGTCTGTATGACAATCATAGGCCAGGTGTGACAGGCATTTAGTGGTTGGCATTAGCTGGCTGGGAGGCTGGGAGGCTGGGGGCCAGTCGGTGGGCTAACAAAGAAACAGGATAGGATACTGGTATACTGCCAAGAAAGTGTGTCTTCAAGGAGTGCTCTTAAGTGTTGTTTCCTGAAGCGCTCTTGGTTCAGAATTCCCAACCAGACAAGACTGAACTTACCTTTTCAGGGGGAACAGACTCAAGTGCCCACAGAGGCCAGATAATAATGAGAATGATTGATGAGAGTCTAAGGTAAGGTAGTAGGGAGTGGTGGAGTGGTGAGGACCGTGGCAAACTGGAATGCAATAGACTTCATTCAACAGGAGCAACAGCCTCTCAGTTCTCTAACTAAAGGCTGTCATTATTTATCAGACCTTCTGAGTTTTTGGATGGGAGCTAAAGAGAGAGCTTTTGGGAGAAATACCGTATCTCATCAAATTTAAGATATCATCTATTATAAGCCGTATCATTATTTTATGTACCATTAAGAAAGAAAATTGTACCAGTTAAGCTATAACACAGGGCTTTCTTACCATAAAAGCTTTATTTTATATGTCTAGAAAGAGCTATTTTAGACTTATTTAGATACAAAATTTCTGTCATATACCAAGCTTGTATATATATGAGAAGGAAATCATATGCAAAATTAATTGGTTAAAGTTCTTCTGAAATAGCTTCCCATTTAGAATGTGCTTTGTGTCGGCTTCTCTGCCAGCATTGTGGGACTCTGCATTTCTGCCACACAGTATCATCCTCTGTGCCTACCCTACTGTTGCCTCCACGATTTTTTTGCAAGCTGCTAACACCCATTCTGCAAGTATCAATGGAACATGCACAAGCAATGACGTGTCACAGCGTATGCCTCGACAGTGACTTTAACATGCATCTTGATTTCAGGGATGCTAAAATGAGAAAAAAGAAAAAAAAAAAGAAATACAGGAATTCAAATGGAAAAGAAAAAAAGGAGCAAACAAGCACGGGAAGCATTGACATTACATGGGAAGAAATAGTACATCTCTGGGCCAGATTTGGCCACACAGCTGGCAGTTTGAAGGCCCTGATGAGTAAGCATCCCTTTAGAAAGTCTTTGGGTTCCCAGTGAAATGGGCTACTGCCTTTTCTCCACTGTTTTCTCCAGTCTTTACAATCGATCCCCTCTCCCAACATGAGCAAGCAAGGATGTGATCGTGAAGTCCAGTGTCCAGTGGACTCTCAAGTAGCATCAAAAGCTGGCAGGCTGGCAAGAACAAAGGCACTAGGGCAGGATGGGGCAGGATGATATGTGGGGGAGCTCAGCGGCTTTGGAATTATAAAGAACTGCATCTGCCTCCTGGTCCTGCCACTTGTGAGCAAGGTGATTGTAGGCTATTATTTCCCCATCTATGAAATGGGGAAAATAATAGTACTTTCTTCTTAGGTTTATTGTGAAGATTGAGTGAAGTCTTGCACATAAAGCATGTGGCACCTGGCATTTACTAGGTGCCAGTGAGTGTTAGGACCATTATTCATTTCTGATCCAGGGTATTTGGCTGAGTAGAGGAGATTCTGGGAGTCAGGACTACATATAATGGGCCTCATTTTTTATCTTCTGCTACATGTGCCCCTCTTGCCAAGTGCAGGGAGCTGAACCCAGTATCTGTGATGTCCGTATAAGGTAACATTCACAGGTTCTGGGGATGAGGATGTGGATATCTTTGGGGGCCATTATTTATACTTTGATGGCCAGCATGGAGGGGTGGCCATGGCTGGTGCCCATCGGCAGCATTGGGCAGCTACAGCAGTCAGTCTGAGTTACTCAAAACATGCGTGCGAAGTCCTCTCTGGAAAAGACTTAGCTGAGATTAGAGAGGGACAGAGGAGAGGCAGAAGCAGAAGGGACAAATGAGAAAGTGTATGCGTGAGCCAGGTGAAGGCAATTAGCCAGTAATTTAGCCTTTATAGCTAGCCTGTCAATGCCAGAGAGGAGACATCTTTCCAGGTCTTGGGATAAAGTGAGGCAAAAAGAGAAGATGGATGGGGTCCCCTACCCTGAGTGCTGGCACCCACTCTTATAGTGCAGGAGTGGGAGGCCATCTCTGGTAAAGCTGACCTGAGACTGCTGCTTCGCTGAGCTCAGCTAATGGCAGGCCTTGGGTCACCCTGGCCTTGCATCCCTGATCAGCTTCCCAGACAGAACTCTCATCTCAGGCCCCCTGAATAGCTCGGCATAGGGATTAGAACCAATTAATTAGAGAAAGTGGTCTCCACACGCATACTTTCTGCAGAGAAGATAATTGGATTTCTGTGGTTATGAAGACAAACTCGGTTCAGGCTTCTCCAAGAATGGGGCCATTTTCAAGATGAACACAGAAGACTTCCTCCTGCTTCATTGGATAGGATTCCATCATATGATGGGGTGCTTGGTATATAATGGGGGTGAAGACTGTCAGGGGCATGAGGTCCAGGAATGAAGTCCTCCAGGACCTCCAGAGTGAGGCCAAGTCTCTAGGGGGACAGAAGAACCTTCCTGATGTCAAGGCCATATAGGGATCTGGCTCTGGAAGACAAATATATTTAGGTAACTCCAATCATTGTGGGGTAACAAGTCATTGAATAGCTGTCTGATAGCCAGCTTCCCTACTTTGGTAGCAGCTACTGATTCTAGTTTGGGGACCTGTCCTGACCCCATGCAGTTTTCTGGGGCTTCACTTTCACTGTCAGAAGTGGAACTGCCTTGGGCCAATCAGCAAATTCCATCCCTAAGGTCCTCCTGGGCACAGAGACCAGCTCAAGGATTGGGCACAGGCCTGGGGCCAACACAATCAAATTGGGTTGGAGCCAACCAAGGGGCTATGCTTATGGCCTCCAGAGGAAGCATTTACACCTTCCCTACTGGTCGTAGAAATGAGAGGGTAGGAGGAAGTGAGCACAGGAGCTGTTAGACACAACTTGATGCTAGGGTGAGAGACTGTGGGATACGGAGCCAAGAGTGGGACATCCTGGAGTACAGCCTGTTGGTATTTGAGCCCCTGGATCACATGGTGCCTGAAGCTGTAAACACCAGATTTCTTAATTATAAGGCCGTTGCGTTCCTTCTTTTTTTTTCATTTTGGTAGTTTTTAAGTCAGTTTGGGGGGGTATTTTCTGTTATTCTTAATAAATTCTAACTACTAAAAGAACTTACAGCTTTCTTAGGGCTAGTCACTATGTAAGTCTGGAATGTGCTGCAGACTTTCATCACCATCATAGGCCTGTCAGTGTGGGTGAGGCACAGGGGCACATGGCCAATCAGGGGCAGAGCTGAGTAGGTTGGACCTGCTCTAACACCATCCTCCTCTGAAGCCCTCTGCAATGTAGACAAAATCTGCCCTAAACCCTAACCTCAGCTCCTACCACCTCATCCCCAGAACAGTCTGCCCAGCTGAGGTGCCCCTGTCCTTGCAACACCTGCCTGAGAGAAGAAGCACCTCTCACCTCGGGGCCTGTGGCCCACTCTGGGGTTCTCATGGGGGCCCACTCTTCTCCCCATGCCCCGCTTTCAAGGACTGGTGAGAGGGCAAAGGACAGAGCCCTCCTGGGCTAGCCTTCTCCGGGGAGTAACTGAGGCTGTCACATTATTTGCTAGGGTGTGCGCAGCTGCTGGGGACTGGATAAGCTCAGAATCCTGGAGGGGTTTCAAGCTGTTTTGGGAAGAACATGAGTTCACTTAATTCTCCTGCCTTGTTAGGCAGCATCTCCATTTTTCTGATGAGCCGACGGAAACTCAGAAAAGGGAGGTGACTAAGTTCCCCTAGCTGGTGGTGGGTGGCAGAGTCAGGGATTGCCCCAGACCCAACTCGTTCCCAAGCTCCTGCTTGTGGGTGCTGGCCTGGGGCCTCACTGGTGGTGGTTGTGTGTATGTGTGTGTGTGAGGGGGGACTAGCACCTCCTGTCTGGAAAGCCGAGGCCTGTTAGTAGGAGCTGGACGCAGCAGGTCAGGCTTGTCCCCAAGATGACAGGTATGGGGACCTACTAGAACTCCATCTCATTCACTGAGCCAGGCTGGACAGCTGGAGGCCTGGCTCTGGGCTGGGGGTGGGGGGTGGTTCTGTTCTCAGAGCCTTTGTGTTTCAGCCTCCCCAACGCTGGGGGATGGCCCACTTTGCTGCTAGCTCTGGATTCCCCACACCAGGGCCTGCCCTGAGGCAGGGTCAGCAGGCCTGGCTGTGACATGAGTCCGGCACCTCAGGGCCGAGCACAGCGCCATATGCCCGTCCGGGGCTGGGGTCCTGCCACGGGCAGAAAGCCCGTCTGGAGCCCCGCTGCGGTACCTAAGGCACTGTCCCTATCAGCGCTTCACCTGCATGTCCTCCTGCCGCCCTCCGAGGACCGTCCATCCCCGCCCACCCCTTCCAGATGAAGAAACTATGCCAGAGGGGTGAGGCGAGTGCCCAGGCCATGCCCACGTTGGAGGAGGGAAGGCAGCATCCACACCCGCCCCGGCCCGCAGCTCTCCCGCATCCTCTGTGGGCCCTGAAGGCTTTCTCGGACGGGTGGGCTCCTGGCCTCCGCGTGTTTAGGGGCCGCGATGCTGCGGGTACGTGAGCTGGCTGTGCCAGACAGCAGGCTAGGCCGCCCTGGATTGCCGAGATGCCCCGCAGTGATTTCTGGCTATCTCCGCCTCCGGGAGGAAGGCCAGGGCCCGGGGGTGGGCCGTGTGTGCGGCCTCTGAGCCCCCAGGCTGGGCAGGGCTCTGGAGAGGCCTCCCCGGTCCTAGGTTTCCAGCTAAGAGCAGGGAACCCCGGTCTTCTGGGGCCACACTTAATGGCCAAGTCTCTGAGGACTCCCCCTGGGAATTCCCGAGGGCTATCTTCATGTGTTCCATTCTCCTAACGTCCCTTGTGCCTCTCCTGCCCCCAACACAATTAGTGACCCCCCTCAGCTGCTCTCCCCAAAGCTGCCCCTTCCTTCCTACTCCCAGCCCTTCTAGGACTGACTGTGACGTGTTAGCAGATTTGTCTTGAACCTGTTTGTTATGGGCAGCCCAGGTGGCTCAGTGGTTTAGCTCCTCCTTCAGCCCAGGGCCTGATCCTTGGGACCCGGAATCGAGTCCCGCATCGGGGTCCCTGTGGGGAGCCTGCTTCTCCCTCTACCTGTGTGTGTGTGTGTGTGTGTGTGTCTCTCACGAGTTAATAAATAAAATCTTTAAAAAGGAAAAACAACAACAACAAAAAAAAGAACCTGTTTGTTTGGTGCCAGGGGGAGTTGCACAGAGCAGGAAACTATTTATTCCAATCCCTGCTCTTAAACATTCCACCTGCACCCAATGACTTTCTCCTGGAGCCACTTTCTCCCCACAGCCCAGCCTGGTCCCCTGTGGCTGGGACCTTCCTTCTTTTCCTTGCTTTTCTGGATCTCCCAGATCCTCCCTGCCTCCTCATTGCCCAGCAGAAGCTCCTCATTCCTCTGACTTGATTATGCAGAGAAATGTAGCATCCCTCTGGGCCTCAGACAAAGCTCTGAGCTTCCTTTGCCTTAAACCCCAAAGGCCTCAGAGTGACTTTTTCTAAATAAAACAGTCATCCACCCTGGGTCCTTGCCCTGTGAAATGAGGGACCTGCAAGTCAGTTTGAAAGCATGATAGTCTTTTGCTTGTATCAGGTCAAATTTCTAGGCAGGCCTTCCTCCTCCAGCAATGAGACAAAATGTCCTGGGAGGCTGATCTCCCTCCCTCCCACCCGTACCCCCTGGACTCCACAGGGAGCCAGGGCGTGGGGGCAGGCATGGTGGCCTGGGGCTTGGGGCTGGCCTCCAGCAGAGGTGGGGATTTGAGTAAAGGCCACAGGGCAGGAATTGGAGAAGAGAAAGAAGATTCAAGGTCAAAGACAGAACATGAGAGACTCCTAACTCTGGGAAACGAAATAGGGGTGGTGGAAGGGGAGGTGGGCGGGGGGTGAGGGTAACTGGGTGACGGGCACTGAGGGGGGCACTTGATGGGATGAGCATTGGGTGTTATTCTATATGTTGGCAAATTGAACACCAATAAAAAATAAACATATTTATATATATATATAAACAAAAAGAACAAAAAACAAAAAACAAAGGTGAAAGAGCTAGGAGAAAGCCCCAGAACCAAAGCAGGTCGCCAGCTGGGTATTTCTGGGGAGAAGTCTGGTGGATCAGAATGCAAGATTAGATCAGAGTGGGCTTGCTAAATTTGAAGAGATGGTTCTTGAACACGAAGGAGTTCACCCTGCGGACTAGGTGGGGTGGGGAACAAAGGACAAAAGGCAGGAAGTGTTGAAGGTATAGGGTCTGGAGAAATATGATTTAGGGGATAGACTTTGTACAGCTCCACACTGACTCAGCTGTTTTGCTGTCCTGGAAAAATGAAAAAAGATAAAATCCACAGCCCAGCTTTAGAAATCATATCAGAATTGAAATTCATTGAAAGCAAGTGCCTGCAGATGCCAGGCAGGTAGCTCATGTGGGACCTGCCTGACTGTGCCTGGGAAGGCCACGGGAGCAGTTCATGGGGCAGCTACCACCATCAACAGACACTCAAAGTAAAAATACTCAAAAACCCTGAGCCACGCAGACAAACACATGAGGACAAACTCGAATGGCCATGCCAAACAGCAGTACGATCTCGGTTTTAAAGGCCCATTTAGCACAAACTAAGAAAGGAAGTCATGGAGCTGCTTGCTGGCTTGCTGGGGAATCATCACTTTGGAAGGTGCTGGGTTCCACAGATGCTTGCCCGATGCGGTGTGATTGTGCTGCAGGGGAGTGCTGAGCTGCGTCTGGAACAGGTGGATCCTTTTTGACACACGGTTTCTGATTTCCAAATTAATTGCTCAGGAGAATCTATTAGTGTGTGCATCCATTCGTATTCAGATAACCACCAGGCCACCTACATTTCTATTCCCTTCACCCCAGACCTGCCATCGCCATGGCTGTTACTGGCAGATGTTTATACAATCCCCACTCAAGGCTGGACACCAGAGGTGGACGGTTCTTATTCATCCCACTTCTTGGAGGAAGTGAGGATTTCCTCATCCAGCCTTCCTCCCATACCTTGGAACTAGGTATGCTCTTTGAAATGTGAGTGGCTGTTAACTCGGCTGACGGGGAGCCCATTTGTCTCCCATGTCCCCCACACACTATCTGCTTTCTCTTACTGCCAGCTCGAGATAACAGCTTATCCCTCCAGGACCCAGCTAGGACCGGGATATAACTGGGAGAATAGAAGCCACGTGCAAGTTTTTAATGACATCACACCAGCTTTGCAATACCCACGCCCATATTTCTTTTATAAGAGAGAACTTATTTCTATCTTTTCAAAGCATTCTTTTTTCTTTTCTTTCTTTCTTTTTTTTTTTTTTTTTTGCTTTTCTATTTGAAGCAGCTGCACATAATACTGATAGCCTGAATATGTGTGGTTTCTGCCCAACATCCATTCACTCTGCTTGAAGCCACTTACCAGTTGCCTTCCGTCGGGCCACCTCCTTCACCACTTTTGGCCTGTGTCTTTCCAGAGGAGTTGACTGACCCAGGACTGAGTAATCAACGTGCCATAACCACTGGTGACAAGGATTAATTAATTTGGGCATCAGCATGTACCCCCAAATTTCCAGTCAGAACAGATTCCAGGATTTACTAAGTAGGCTGCCTCAGTGAGGCTTACATATTTCTGTTGGCTTTGTATTCAGATGCCTGAGCCCTGAGAGCTCGAATTAGTTATTTATGATCATAGGGAGACAGCTTGCAGAGAAGGAAGCCACACTGAAGAAAACAGAACTAACAAATGGACAGAGATGCTCATTCTAGTCATATAATTTTGCCCCTGGATCAAGCCTTGCCTGAAGCCTCCAGACTATGGCTGAGGAGGGACACAAGAAGGAGAACCGGCAAACTATACAAAGACCCATCCACAAACTGAGGGTTACTGAAGGGGAGGTGGGTAGGCGAATGGGATAACTGGGTGACCCGCGTCAAGGAGGGCATGTGATAGGATGAGCACTGGGTGTTATACTGTGTGTTGGCAAACTTAATTTAAATTTTAAAAATAAAACAAAATAAATAAAAAATGTTCAGGTCAATACCTTTCATGCTCTGACCTAAGATCCAATGTTTATCTGCAAAAAAAATAAAAATAAAATTAAATTAAATTAAACACTTTATTTCTAAAAATAAATAAACAAATAAATAAATAAAGACACACACACACACACACATACACATACACACACATACACACACACACCTTGTCTGTGCCCCAGGGGAATTTTCCTCTTACACAGCAAACATGACAGTCTTTCCCAAAGCTTGGCTCAAATAATGCTTTGCTGGTTAATAGGGTAATTTCTGGTGGTATGTGAATTTAAAAATGTTTTTCTTTGATAGTTTTGAGCTGTGTAATTTCAAAATCCTGTTTTTTTCTACTTAAAGTAAGGTGATAGCCTTTTCTCTTAAAATACATTGATTAAAAGAAAATATTAAGTCATTAACATTGAAAGAGGTACAGCATTTTGGCAAGATTGGGTTAGCTATGTGCCAATGACTGGGGTGTGGGAAAACCACATTACTTCTTTCAGCTTTTGCAGTGACCCTGCTCTTCTGGGGAGAATATCACCCATTCTACAGAGCAGGACAATGAAGCCCAGTGTGGCGAAAGGCAGAGCTTATACTGGACTTCAAAGACCTCGATCCTTCCATGAGCCCCCAGTCATAGGGCACAGGAGGTCTGTCTGGGACCCCCCGTGAGAAAGCCAGGCCAAGCAGCCCCCTCCAGAGCAGCTCCCTCCCCCGGGAACTGGGGGTGGGGATGGCTGGAGACCCCGAGCAGTGGGCTGTCATGGAGCCGGTGTGCAGTAGAAAAGAACGGAAAGCCTGACCTTTCTGGGGAACTGCGCTATCCTTTGTTTGAATAGTTTCCAGGGAAGCCTAATTAATCCCATTGTTGATGCTAATGCGCTGCTTTTTTAAGACTCAGAGTTGATGCTGCAAGCAAATTTCTCTTTGATTTAAGGCTTTGGAAAGAAGACAGAAGTTTTATCAAACGTGCCTGGATTATGCTGTGGGCTCCATGCGCTGAGAGATGAAGGCCCATTTAGCTGTGGCGGGGTGGCCAGCCCCCCTAAAACACCGCTTCTTATGGTGGTCACTTTCCAAAGACCTTTCTCTGTTTGGATTTTCTTTGGTGAATTTTCACTCTGTTGACTTGTTTTACAAACATGGATTAAGAGTCAGGCAACCACATAAATTTTGTACCCATGACAGCAAAATACTTGTAATAATAACAGTAATTACAATGATAGCAATAGCTACTATTTATTTAATTCTTACACACGCGGACATTTAAATATTTGGAAACAGTTGAAATATAAGAAACATTTTCTGAATGCTAATTGTGTGCTGGGCATGGAGAAATGAATTAGACTTAGTATGTAGGGAAGGATGAGGTACAGACTCACTCCCCAGCAGGCAGAAGATCTGGCTGGGGTGTCTGCTGCCACCCTTGGTCACTAGTTCCCAGGAGAGGGGTCTGTGAGGTCAGGACTGGGGGCTAATGGAAAGATCTAGGTCTTTGAAGTCTGGTATAAACTCTGCCATTTACCTCTCTGGGCTTCATTGTCCTCCTTTGTAAAACGGGTGTGATACCCCCCTCAGGAGAGCAAGGTGGTCACGAAGATTAAATGAGATAATATAGTTTTCCCAAACTTCAGTCCTTGGCACAAAACTATCCCCGTAAGCAAGGCAAGTGGATTCATAGCACTCTGACGAAGTCGAGGAAGGCTTCCCTAAAGAGGGGCCATTTGGACTGGGTATTGCTGTATGCCTAGGAGTGTGCTATATGAAGAGTAAGGATAAGGGACATTCAAGCCTGGGGAAAGCTTCTGCAAAAGATCACAGAGAGGCAGTGTAGAGTCCCATAGCTATGAAGGGATAGAGCAGGGATTTAAGTTCAGGCTTCTTGGACTCGGAAGGCTGGGCTGATGAGCAGCAGGCTCTTCCACTGAGGAGGTAGAATTGACACTACTTGAGGAAGAGCGCCAGGAAGGACTGAGGCTTCACTCTGGGCAACTGGATGGATGGTATGGCAGGAGCTGCATGTGCTTGCCCACTGCTATCCATTCTCACCCTCCTCTTCCATAATAAAGCCTCCAGTTCCTTGATGGATATCTAGAAGAGGCATCCCAGGAGATAGCTGTGGAATGTGGTTAGCTTCTGGGCAATGGGATGTAAGCAAAACGATGGTATGGCAGCTTCTGGAAGGCATTTTTAAACGTAGCTGGCCCATTTGGGCCAGCTTCCCTCCTTCCCTCCTTCCACATCCTGCCCTTTGGAATATGGGTATGAGGGCTGGGATTCCATCTTGAACCACGAAGCTGGTACAGTTCCTAGGGGTTGGGGGGGAAGGAAGCAGGAGATAGTCTGGGCCTATAACTAAGATGCAGGCACCACACTGGCCCTGGATGGCTTATTCCGGACTAGCCATATGTGAAAGAGAAATGACAAGTTTTATGTCAACTCCCTTGACCGAGCTGGCATGACCTAGGACTTCATCCATCTAGTGGCTCTGGTTATAAACCTTGGAATCATCCCAGACTTCTTTCCTTCACTCCACATGCATTCTTGGCGGCTCCACTTTCAAAATGTACCCAGTATCCAAGCGTTTGGTTACTGCCGTCACCCTGGTCTGAGGCACCATACCCTTATGGTAGGAGCCTCCTAAGTGAGATTCCTGCTCCCACCTCTGACCCCTCCAGTCTATTCTCAGCATGGCAGCCAAGGTGACTCCAAAGGTAATCCCATGGCATCCCTCTTCTGCTCACAACTCTGCAGTACTCCCACCTCATTCAGAGTAAAAGCCAAAGCGCTTCCATGGGCCTTATGTGATCTTTGCCTGGTCCCCATACCTCCCTGGTCTGTACTTTTTCAAACTCACTTCACTCCAGCCACACTGGTCTCCTTGCTGTTGCTCAGACTTAGCAGGCACTCTTCTGCCTATTGCCTTCGCTTTGGCCATTACCTCTCCCAGCCATGCCCTTCCCCCTGACACCCATTGGCTGACTCCCTCATCTCCAGCAGGTCTTCACACAAGTGTCTCCCCACTCAGTTCAAAGTGAGAACCCACTCCCTCTCTAACTCCTAATCCCCCGTAGTCCACTGTTCACAGTTTCTCCTATAGTCTTAAACATAATAATCAAATTCCTAGTCCCTCTTTCCCCACCTGAATGTGAGCTCTGGGAAGGCAGGAATCTTTGTTTTGTTTCTGATGTATTTCAAGCGCCTAGACTAGTGCACAGCATATGGTAGGTGCTGGACAAAGTATTTGTTAATGACTCTTGCTGAAGGCATTATTTTTCAAAGCGTTAAAAAATTACAATATATTTCAAATACACATAAATAATGTGTATAGAGAGATAGAGACAATAGAGACAATAGTATAGCCCCCTCTAATATATCCGTTATCCAACTCTGACAACTGTCAATCATGAACAACCTTTTGTCATCCACACCCCCTTCTATCTGCATCCCAGATGATTTTGAAGTGAATCCCAAATGTCCTATCATTTCATCTGCAAATATTTCAGTGTGCCTCTCGAAAAGCAAAAACTTCTATTTTAGCAGCTTTAGCGAGATAACACTGACATATAAAACTTGTGTATGTGTAAACTATACAACTTGATGGTTTGATATACATACACATCATGAATGATCACCACAACCCAGCTATTTAGCATATTTATCACTTCTACATGTTTACCGTGTGTGCAGGCGTGTGTAGTGAGAAGATTTAAAATCTATCCTCTTAGCCATTTCAAGTACTCAGGACAGTATTTTTAACTATAGTCACCACGCTATACATTAGATCTCCAGAACTTATTCATCATGCATAACTGAAATCTTGTACTCTTTGACCAGTATCTTCCCATTTCCCCTCCTCCAGCCCCCAACAACCACCATCCTACTCTCTGTTTCTAGGACGAAACCCCACCCTTTAAAATCACAATATCGTCATCACAGCCCAGAACAGTCAATAGTAATTTCTTCATATCATTAGTCATCTAGTCAGTGTTTATACTTCCCACTTATCTTATACATGTTTTTTAAGTTTATTTGTTTCAGTTGAAATCCAAATAAAATCTATTCTGTGATTAGTGTGTCCCCTAAGATTTTTTAAAACTGTAGATTCTTTCTCCATCATCTTGCAATCTCATGTCATTGGAAGAACGGATTCATTTGGCCTCTTAGTTCTCCCAGAGTCTGGACTTTGCTAATTGCATTCCCTTGGTGGCATTTAACAAGTTCCTTTATCCTCTATATTTCCTATAAGTTGATGGTTGGCTCTAGAAGCTTCCCAGGTCTGGATTTGCTGCTCTGGCAGCCCCACTGTGTATGCAGAACTACGTGCAGGAAGCAGCTCAGATCTGACTGTCTCTTTTCCTGAGGTCAATGTCCTCTCATTATTAATGCCGAAATCATTCTTTCATTAAGGGCTGCAAAACCAATTACACCTTCCTTCTTCCCAGGATAGAATGAGGAGTTTCACTATATCAACTGAGATCCAGTATGTGTAGAACTTCTCAGGGTTTTTACTTGTGTCCAAACCAGATCCAATCACTCTAGATGGTGATGCCACTACACATGCTATGAGAAGAGCGAGTGGGAGATGGGGGAAGGAAAGAAGGTAAGTTTGGGGTTGTGTCACAAGCTGAAGTGGTTTTGTTTATTCTCAGTGTGGCCTCAATGAGGCCAGAGCTGATGGCAGTGTAGCACTGTCCTCAGTGTCTGGTTGGTAGGAGTCAAGGAATGGGTATTGCCTGGCCCAGAGCAGGTGCCTTCTGTTGACAAATGGTTGGGTGGATGGATGGACAGATGGACATAACTAGGGATGACTGTCATACACCAAGTGGTCATAATCAAGAGATTACCTAAGGAGAGATAATATGGAAGAGTCGTTATCATCACACTCAGGCTCTAATCTTCTTTACAACCCCTTCACAGAAGAAGAGCAAAGACTTTTTATTTTAGCATTTTTCCACTCAGAAACTCAATATTTTTTATTTTTTCACTTGGAGACGTAACATTTCCCTTTCAAGGGGCTATTTAAATTTCCAAGGTCACGAGTTGCTTCCTTGACCTGCAAAACAGTTCCTGACTTGTCTGCGGCCACCTCTGTCTTCGGAGCTCTTGATCCTGGTAATGCAGAGTAGAGACTGGCCATAATGTTCCCTGGCTCCCCCATTAAATGCTAACGGCTTGATGGCTTGGGGGAATAATTGGCAGATTTGCAGCTATCTGATCCAGAGGGAGGAAGAGAGAAAGAAAGAGATTTAGACTCCACTGATGAGCAAGAGGTAAAATTATGCCAGTCATGTCTCTGCCTACTGACAGCCCTGCTTACACAGTCCAGAGGGCATGGTTTTCTGCTACCTGTTCTTGAGGATGCCCTCTGACCACCACATGCTGTGGGGTGGCAACAGTGCGAATTATTCCCAGTCGCTGCTATGGTTGGCACTCAACAAGTATCAGGAAACCACACAGCCTGGTGGGTAAAACTCTGACCTTTGCATATGATGAACTGAATTTAGATTCTCTCTTAACAGTTGCATGCTGTATCCATTTGGGTCAGGCATGTAATCTCCCTGAGCCTTGATGTTCTCATCTACAAAATGGAAGAAACTATCCTTACCTTGTAATGTTTTAGAAATGGTCAAATAAGAAAATGCAAGTTAAACACCTTATGTGTTTTCAATCAATAGTAGTAATTTCTGTCATTGTCTCTTGTCCTGAATTGTGCTTTTTCAACTGTGACGTTCAACCACCCATAGGGGATTCTGATGGTGCGTCAGAGGATGGGTATACACATTTGTGGGATAAAGCTCTTCCTGAAGCTTTGTGGTCTTTAAAAATTATTTTTGATGATAAAATGAACATGATACATTATGGACTAGAACGCACACTTTGTGTTCATTTGTAATGATGGCATGGGTTTCAAGATTATTTCACATATGCAGTAGCTGCTTTATACTGTTCCCTTCTAGAATTGCCTGTGCATTCCTGTCTGCCTACCGCTCCTCTACAGCTTTTCTACAGCTTGAAAAATGGTCTTCCCACAATCTGGTGCCACAGAGACCCTCATTGTCCCCATTCTGCAGACAAAAGAGGAGTTTCAGATATTTGAAGAGGTGAGAGCCAGGATTTGAAACTTCACTAGGAGTCCACCCTCTTTGCCATGACTGCCATTATACCAGAGCTGAGAAGAGTAATTACGTAATATGAAGTGTGTCAGTCAGCGTTGTCCAGAGAAACAGAACCAATAGGGTAGATGTAGAATGAAAGAAAGAGATTTTCTATGAGAAGCTGGCTCATGCAGTTATGAAGGCTGAGAGGTCCCCTGATCTGCCATCTGCAAACCAGAAGCCCCCGAAGCCAGTGAGGAGTCCCAGTCTGAGTCTGAAGGTCTGAGAGCCGGGAGCACTGATGTCTGAGGGCAGATGAGACAGATGCCGCAGCTTGGGCAGAGAGCAAGCGAGCCCTTCTTCCTTCCATCTCTTTGTTCTGTCCAGCCCCTCAGTAAATTGGCTGATGCCCACGAATGCTGGTGAGGGTGATCTTTACTCAGTCTACCAACTCAGATACTAACTTCTTCCTGAAGCAATATAATAGACACACCGAAAAAATAATGCTTTGCCAGCTATCTGGGCATCTCTTAGCCTAGTCAAATTGACACATAAAATTAACCCTCACAGAAAGCATTCCTGACTGAGGCCCCACTCGCCTCTGGGCTGGGTCACTTGGCTTCGGTCCCAGCTACCGCTTCCTCAGCAACATCTAGCACTGTTTTCATACCTGTAAAACCTGGGCTGCAATTGCTGGGGACTCAGCATCTAAACCGGCTGTGGTGTCAGTGTTCCTCCACGACGCCTCCATGGTGCTCGCTCGTAGCAGGGAACACTGCAGTGCTAGCAGCCCAGACCCACGGGGGCTGCCGAGGCTGGGTGACACCCTCAAAAAGTGGAGAGGTCCAGTCCAGTGGAGGATGGAGATGGGAAGTTGAATTAGGTCACTCTCCAGAGGCTGATGGAAATTTCTGAGACCCAAATGGGTCTATATGGTCTTCCAGAATGTTCCAAGTGATCAAGTAACAGTAATGAACCGTCTTCAGCAGCTTTCATTGGCTTTCTCTCCCCTCCCCCTCACTTTCATGACCCTTATTGTGCTTCTTTGACATTGTAGCCCCAGGACCCCGAGTGGAATATTAGCACATAGCTTTTCCTCCAGCTCTGTTTTCTAGAAGACCTAGTTTACCATTGCAAATTGAGCCTTTCTTTTCTAACTAGATGTCCTCAGGCTGGCTCATGTCCTCTCTATGTTGTTGATGGTTTGTTTCTATGCTTTTGTGAGACTTGCGTATAGGAAAATACACATGATTATGGAAAGAACAGAGAAGCATGGAAGTCAGGGATCTATCCTGCCCTCTCTCTGTCGTTTTCTAGCTGCATGACTTTGGGCTTCTGGCCACTTCAGTTTACTTAGTGGGGGTGTGTGGCCAGTGCGACGTGTAGAACCGCTTTCAGGTAAGACAGACATGGGCTCAAGTCTGTGGCTTTGTCACCTTCTTGCTGTGTGCCTTTGAGCATATTACTTAATTTCTCTGAGATTCAGTTCCCCTTTTTATTAAAAATAAAAAGGATAATATACTTACCTGTGAAGTTGCTGAGAAGATGAAGATGATATAAGATAATGCAGATAAAAGCCTACATAATGGATCTTCATCCATCTAAAGAAATAAAAGGTTTAGATGGCTCGAGCATTTCTGAATTCTTCAGCAAGTATCCCTTCTATTTTTTAAAAAATTGTATTTATTTATTTGAGAGAGAGAGAAAAAATAAACAAGCAGTCGAGAGAGAGAGAGAGAGAGAGAGAGAGAGAGAGAGAGAGAGAGAGAAGCAGACTCCCCACTGAGCAAGAAACCTGATGCAGGGCTTGATCCCAGGACCCTGAGATCATGACCTTAGCCTAAGGCAGACACTTAATCAACTGAGCCACTCAGGTGCCCCAAGACCCCTTCTATTTTCCCCTCAATTATTTTGAAAGATTTACCTGCTTTTCAACAAGAAAACTATTCAACAAGAGTAATGTTCTCTTATTTATTCATTTTTAAGCAAAGATGCTCTTAGAACTGCTCATTAGCATAAGGTAATCCATGTGACCTCACAGAACATAGACTGTTTCTAGGTGGCAGCAAAAACACCTTCTTTCCTTCCTTCCTTCCTTCCTTCCTTCCTTCCTTCCTTCCTTCCTTCCTTCCTTCTAGCCTTCCTCCCACTGTGTGCTGGCTCTGTGCTGGATGCCAAAGCTACTGGGATGACCAAAAGCAGACATGGTCCTTACTCTCATGGAGCTTTGCATCCAAGGCAGAGTTAGATATTCATCAAATAACCCACAAACCATATCGTCACAACTGCTGTACAGGAGGGACATAAAAATCAAGGGAGATTAGAAACCAGAGACCTGCTTGACACAGAGTGCTAGAGGTAACGGAGTTTGAGCTGGGCTCTGTAGGATGAGTAGGTTGATTAGACAGAGAAGGGAGGGAAAACTATTCCAGGCAGAAGGAACAGCATGGGCAAAGAGCCTGTGGTGGAAGAGAGATTCATGTGTACAGGGCACTGATTAAAAGGCAGAGTGGCTGGGACACAGGAGCAAAGGGCCATGTGGTGAGACGTGAGGCTGGAACCCGGTCTTGTAAGGCCCTGGACGCTGTTAAGGATTGTGTTCTTCATCATAAGATGTGAAAACACTGATATGATATAAGAAGAGTGACATGGCCAAAAGTTTATACTTCAGCTACAGTGTGGGAGGAGTTTGGAGCAGACAAGGGAGAATGGAAGCAGAGTCCAGGTACGAAACTTTACAGTTGCCTCGTTGAGTGATTTTTGGAGTAGGGTGAAGTCCAAAGGTATGGAGGGAATAAGTGGTTTATGAAGTGTTAGGAAGGGAAATCGACAGGACCTGGTGATCATCTAGATACACAAAGAAAAGGAGAGAGCGTTGCCAAGGGGGATTTGTAGGGTTCTATTGTATGTGGCTCAATAGAGCAAGTCGCCTTGTGTCAACAGGACAATGCCAGCAAAGAATCTGTTTGGGGGGGGCCATGAGTAACAGGGAGGAGATGAGCTGAGCTGGGATGACTTGAGAGCTGCAAGAGGAGAGGCAGTGTAAACAGATTTGGATTCAGACCTGGATTCTGGAAAAGGGGTCTGTGCTGGAGGCAGAAGCCTGTGAGTCATGGCTGTGAAGGTGGTGGATGGAGCTGAGGGTGGATGAGATCACTGCTTGACATTTCAGGGAGCAGTCAGTAAATGGAGAAGCACTATTAAGCTTTGTAAAATATTTAAAAATAGCTTCTGTTCTACCACCTGTCCTACCCCCATCACATCAAGAACTTAAAAGATTTTAGAGGGCCAGGTCTGAAACCAATAATCTGCTGGGTTTTCCAACTGACTTTGGCTGTGGGATTTTCTATTCATACGAATAAGCTCAATAAGTGATAAAGTCCACAAAGTAAAAACAGAAAAGAAGGTCTGGTTAAAGCAGGGTTGTGAAGGGCAGGTTCCCTGCTGCTCAGACTTCTCCCACTCACAGGTTATCTCTGGAGACTTTCAAGTGTCAGGGTTTCAGTGTGCAACCGACTGGCCTGAATGATTTTCCTGTTTGCCTCTACCTCTGGGGGTTCTGGGTCTTTGATGGTCTGATAGGAGTGTACTGAACATCATCGGTAGGCCCAGGATGGTCCACAAGGACCCCAGGATCTCATCAGAACTCTGGATCATTTTAGCAAACCTCAATGATCCCTATCTCTGAACTTCTGACACTTCTAGCAGACTTCCAGCTGACAGAACTCCAAACAGGCCAGCTCTTACACAGGAAGCAATTTAGAAATCCAGCTTTTGTCAGCCAAGAGTCCCCTTGACAGTGAAGGCCTGTTGGGTTTCCCGAGTGGCACCCTATTTTAAAAAAATGCAATTTAACTGTCAGCGGAACTAAGGGTATGTGTTGGATACTGCTCAGTGGCGCTACTTCTGCAGTGACAAAGAAGTGGAGGATGCCAGGAGAAGCTCGTGGGTCTGGGAAGAAGAGGGAAGGGTAGCATTTGGGGAGTTTGCTAGTGCTAAATTGCTCCATCTGTTGCATTAATAACCAATCAGTCCAGGGGGTTGAGAAAATGGGTAATTGAAGCATACGGTACCTATTAGGACCTATCTGCACATATGTAACTGCTCATTTCATCTGTACAAATGACTGCTTACTTATGCAAATGGCAGGTCTGAATGCCCATGTTCCGGAATTCTGCTAGGAAAGCTTTTCCTCAGGAAAGGCGATGTTCAAACCCCCAAAATGCTGAAAAGTCTAGGACCCACGATGCCATACATGCAAAAAAGAAAAAAAAAAAACTACAGGCAAGGTGGAAAGAATAAAGTCCTGTTAGAAGGATGAGGTATTGAAGGTTACGCTTTTCCAAAAGGGGCTGGTGAGCATGGCTTGCATTGGCCACAGAGTGAGGCAGACTAAGGTAAAGTGAAGCACTCAAAGCAAAGCTCACTGAGGTACTGGGGATCCAAAATTTGGGAGTGGTTGGGCCAGATAGCCCAGTGTGATTTGTGGTATAGACACAGGTATTAGGAATGGTAACATAAGTAGTCATGTGGGCCTGATACAGCCTGGGGCTATATTGCTGAGATGGCAACACTAAAGTCTAACTTAGGGAACTAGATTAGATGTCTCTTTGTGATTTGGGGGCAGTTCATGGGGAAATACTTGTGATTCTTTCTGTCTTCATTCACCTGCTTTCTTGTGTGCTGTTATTTCACTTATTTCACCCTATAATCCCTAGAGGCCACAATCAGCTCTGTCACTAGTTTGTTTATGTGGTCCACATTATGTGGCTTTTGGACGCTGTACTGGAGTGGGCAGATGTGAGGACTGTCCAGCGGAAGGTGTGACGGCATGCGGTTCCTAGATTTCCGCCATCTCCTCATTCCCTTCCTTCCTTTTCTCCTCTTATTCTACCACTTGATGCCCTTCCAAGCACAAATAATACCCTCTCTGTTCTGTTCAAGCTCAAATGCTTCACATTCTCTGCTGTGACCTCAAACACTTACCAGACTATTTTCCCACTAAAATAGTGATCACTTTCTAAGAGGAGTTTTGGTAAATGCAATTTTCTTTGATTTGTTACATAAAAATGGACCCTGATTCAAATCTAATATAAGCTTCTATGTATAACATTGATCATTCTTCTATTTCTGTTGCTGGAAGGAAAAGTGGGTTTGACTAAGTATTATCAGGTCTTGGACAGAGGAGACTTAGGATACTTTTGGCTCCAATTCAAATTTAGTGATAAGGCAATTTATATCTCACCTCATAAGAACTCTAGAAGGGAGGCAGCTCTCTCTGGGTTGGCTAATTTGGTAGCTCATTTATTGAAATGAAGATCAATATCTTGCCACCCTCCACTCTGCCACTTTCGGTAAGTGAAAGTTGTTTTTACATTGGCCCTCCAAATGCACACTAAGTGGTAAAAAAACTTCCAGGCATGATGATACACAACCATGTTCAGAGAAGAAAGAAGTCCAGGCCTTCGTCATGTCCCTTTGGAAGAGCAAGGAACCATTTTGCAAAATTCTATAGGAGATGCTCCTCCCTATCCTAATGAACCAGTAATCTGCCATATGCTCATGACAATATTTCACTAGTGTGGTAAACAGACTCAGATTAGCCTGGGTTAATCAGAACGCAATTCCTGTAGTTTAAAGGGCAGAGGTTGCCTCCCTAAAGCCCAAGGTCTTGGCTTGGGGGAGGGGAGTTCCTAAAGCAAATCTGGACTCTGTTGAGAAGGAGAATTGAATTTCTTTCTCTCTGGACCATGAATGCTGGGATTTGAGCAAACCTTTGACCTTATCTTATCTGCCAGACAAGCTCAGTGGCAATTTGGTTTCATTCTTTTCATTTACCAGTCTTGTAGCTTCATTACTGAACACCATCCTTACCCCAAACCTGAGCATGATGGGTCCCCTATAACTTGTGGATTCTAATACATCAACTGTATTTACCAAAATGGGCATGTCTGGGGTGGGTTACAGAATTAAAGCCATGAATGATATGCTGAAAATGCCCCCCTAAAGATCCAAGACCTGATTCCTAAAACCTGTAAATATTACATTATATGGCAAAAAAAAGTGCTAAGGATCTTGAGTTGGGGAGATTATCCTGGATTATCCAGATTGGCCTTAAATACAATGAAATATATCCTTATGAGAGAGCAACTGAGGGAGTGTTGAAGCAGAAGAGGAGAAGATGATGTGACCACAATGCAGGATTTGAAGACAGTCCCCTAGAAGAATGAAACGAGTAGCTGCAAACCAAGAATGAAATGAGCAGCTGCAAACCAAGGAAGAATGAAACAGCAGCCTCCTGTAGCAAGAAGAGGCAAAAACTGGATTCTTCCTTAGAGACCCCAGAGGGAGCGCAAACCTGTTAACATTTTGATTTTGTCTCAATGAAACTAATTTTGGACTTTTAGCCAGCAGAAGTGTGAGAGAGTACATTTCTACTATGTTTGTTATCATTTGTGACAGCAGTCATAGGAAACTAATACCCCAGATCTAATCAGAAGGACAGTTGGTGTGAGAGGTGTGGGTGGGCAGGTCATGTTGCCTCAGTTTTTGTTTTTTTTTTTTTTTTTTTTGCAGGGGTTCAGTCTTCAGGATACAGTGAATGAGACTGACATAGATTGAACCTTGATTGTTTGACAGATGCTCTGTGGAGATGCCCACCTGCACAGACCATATATCATAGAAGACACAGGAGGTGTTTGAGCTCTGGTCCCACTACCTGAACAGCAAGGGATGGCCTCAAGGCCATTGGAGAAAATGGCCAAAGGGACATATTCTCCTCTATACCCAAGGGGAACATGCCCTTGGGAAGGGGCTTCTTATTAGTGGTCCAGCTTGTGAGAGAGAGCCAGAAATTCCATTTGGAGGAGCAAGTCCTGAGACTTCAGTGTACTTTCCAGGTTCATGGAGTTTCAGAAGGCGTTTGTTACTTGGGTATTTAGGTAAGAGATTGGACTTCCCTCGTGCCCAGTTCCATTGATAGTGGCTGCTTGGAATGCCATGTTGAGAAGGGTTCTGAAAAAGATGCCCATGACTGATGATCAAGGTCCCTTGATGACCTGGCAGGGGGAGGGACAGCCCTCTCAGCAGGTGTCCATTCCTGGAATTCCTGGTGCATCCTCAGAGTGTAATACCCCCCTTTAGTTAAGAAACAACTTTCCACCTGACTAACTTACTGACCCATCAGTCAGAATCACAGAGCATATCTATGTTCTAGGATCTGTGCTCAAAGTTGTAACAAAGAAAAGTGCTTTGAGGTCCTTGCTGTCTAGAGGTCATATTCAAGTGGAGGTATGTCTTTTTTTGCCTTCTACCGTGTCCTACTGCTCATCTGGGATCACTGAAAGAGGGAGTTGAACAGTGGGAATTTAATCCAGTGCTTTCTACACCTGTAGATTTCTTGGAGTAATAAAAAAAATAAAGAAAACATTCATTTTTCCAAGTGATGACAGAATAATAACCCTATCATATAGTATGACAAAAGGATAATCTATGATGATAAAAAAGTGGAGTAAGTTTAGAATTATAAAGACTTTCCTACACAGTCCTTTCTTTTCTCGATTTTCTTCAGACCACTGGCAAGTTGCTCATGGGCTGGCACTGAAGCAGCATTTGGAGCCATTAGCAACTTCCTCAGGCTGCCATAGTGAAATACTACAAACAGGGCAGCTTCAACAACAGAAATTTCATGCCTCAGGGTTCTGGAGGTTAGAAGTCCAAGATCAAGGTGTTGGCAGGGTTGATTCCCTCTGAGGGTTGTGAGTGAGAATCTGGTCTTGTTCCTCTCTTTTAGCTTCTGGTAGTTTCAGGCATTCTTGGCTTGTAGGTGACTGTCTCCTATATCGTCACACCATCTCTTTCTTATGTGTCTAAATTTCCCCTTTTTTATGAGGACATCTGTCATATTGGATTCATGCCCACTTCAATGAGCTTACCTTACTCTGCAAAGACCCTATCGCCAAGTGAGGTGACTTTCACAAGTAGTGCAGGTTAGGACTTCAACATTTTTTAAGTAGACACAATTCAACCCATAATAGGACATTCACTTGTCAGACAGTTTACAAAATATTTTCATAGCTGTTAACAAATTCTCATGACAATCATGTGGGGCTCCTAAATTAGGTATGCCCATTTTACACAAAGACTCTGAGGCACAAATCCTGTACAAATCCATGAGCCATTGGTCAGTGCCCAGATAAGGACTGAGACCCAGATCCCAGTCAGCTTCTTTGCCAGGGCTCTTTTTGGAGTCCATGCTGATGAGGGAGCAGAAGGCGAGCTGAGAACAAAGCACAAGCTGACACTCCTCAACCCCTCCTCCCACCAAGTGGGATCTATGTGACATTCCTCAGGTACTCCTGGCTGCCCTAAAACTAAGGGAAGGGAAAAGCAAATGGTTAACTAATAGAGATCACAGTCCTGCAAGACAGGAGTCCCTATAAGTTCAACAATGTCTTAGTGATTTACAAGGAAAAAGCATTCTTATCAATAGCCGAACTTCCAGAGACCCATAACTCAATTTCCTGGAGCCCTAACATCACCTTATCCTCCACAGTGACATGGGAAATAAAGGTAGAAGGGGAAGTAAACAACAACAACAAAAAAGACAAATACTTGAGGCAGGCAGAGTATAACGCTCCTCCAGGAAACTTCCAACTGTCTTAAAGTCAATGCTTTACTAGAGGAAAAAACAACCTTAGATTAATGATAGCGGGCAGCCCCGGTGGCTCAGCGGTTTAGCGCCGCCTTAGGCCTGGGGTGTGATCCTGGAGTCCCAGGATGGAGTCCCATATCGGACTCCCTGCATAGAGCCTGTTTCTCCCTCTGCCTGTGTCTCTGCCTTTCTCTCTGTCATGAATAAATAAAAAATCTAAAAAAAAAAAAAATAGATAGCAAGGGCTCCAATATCCTGAGACTCTTCTTAAGTATATCAAAGTCCTTTTGAACACCTCCCTTTTTCCTTACCTCTCCCAAGTCCCAAGTATATAATCAACCACCGTGCACACCCCCCAGGCAGCAGCTCTTTCTTTCCACCAGTCCTGTCCCCATGTTTTTATAAAATCACCATTTTTGACCAAAGATGTCTTAAGGATTCTGTTTGGCCATCAGCTCCAGATCTCACCGAGGTTCCAAAACTACATCACATGTTGCTTCTCTCCTAGGAACAATCTGGCCAGAGGGAAAGAGGCCACCTGAACAGCAGTATGGTGACCCAGAAGCAAGCATTAGAGCTGGAGAAATTTCTATCTGAAACCATGTTTGTTGCAGGTCAATTAACCAGCTGAGTTACCTCTTTCCCAGACCAAAGCCAGTTAAAAATGGAGGAAGTTGCTGGGGTACTGTTGGTGTTTGGTCTTGCCGTGATAATATTTTCTCCCATTTCTGGTTCTGTGCTTTGTAAATTACTTGGCTAATTAATTTTTCCGGTCCCTTTCTGTCTCCTGTGGCCATCAGGAAACTCGTGGCTTCATGACTAAGTGTGCTAAGCTCACGATCTGCACATCCACACCCCAACTTCTTTGCTGTTCTTGACATTCTCATGGGATGCATATTTTCTTCGGTCCTGTTTTTTTTATTTATAACCTCTACTTTATTGAAAGCATTCATGTAAGCTGCTTCTATTCCTTTTGGGGTTGAAAGAGGGTATAAAGAAATAAACTATTTTTCTAGAGAAAAAAGATGTTTTGGAAAATGAAAGTTCTTTTTTTTCCATGATAGGAATAGAAGATAAGGGAAAGATTATCTAATTTCAGAAGCTTTGTGCTCTGGATAATACAGGACTCTGATGTTCGCTATTAAATGCGTGGGCTACAGCATAAATTTCTACAATTGGAATAATTGTGTCAATGTTGTTATTTTCATCCCCATTAGAACTTTTACATGTTGCTATTGGGAAGGGGGGAAAAGTAGGATTTGAATTCTTTCATTCCTTTTATTCAAAGTCAGGTTTATTGAGATTTAGTTTACAAAGAGTAAAATTTACCCTTCTTAGATGTGCCATTCATTGCATTTTGACAAAGGTTTAGAATCCTGTAACTGCTACCACAGTCCCAGGTATAGAATATTTCCATCCCTCCAGAATGTTCCCCAGTGCCCCTTTGCAGTCAGTGGCCTCTCCTCCCCTCCCCTGCTCCTCATCCAGTCCACTCAGTTGATTTCTGTCCCATAGTTTTGTTTTTTCTCCAAGTAACATATTAATGAAATCGTATCTCACGGAGCCTTTTGTGTCTGGCTTCTTTCAATTAGCATAATGTGTTTTGAGAATCATCCATGCTGTTGCATATACTAGTAGCGGATCCCCTTTTATAACTTAATAATATTTCATTGGATAGACATTTATTCATGAGTTGAAGGATATTTGGGTTGTTTCTAAGTTTTGATGAATAGGGATAGAACTCCTATGAACATTTGTATACAGGTTTCTTGTGGGCATAGCATTTTTCTCGGGTAAACATCTAGACTAAAATTGCTGTGTCATACATACAATTGGTGTGCAACTATATAAAAAATTGCCAGTCGTTTTGCCAGAGTGGCTGGATGTACCATTTTGCATTCCTGCCAGTGATGTATTTCAGTTCCAATTGCTCTACATTCTTACAAGGTGTTTGTCTTAGTCCATTCCGGCTGCTCTAAGCAAGTACCACTGACTGGGTGACTCATAAACAACAGAAATTTATTGCTGGAAGCCTGAGATCAGGGTGCTACCATGGTCTGGGGAGAGCCCTCTTCAGGGTTGAAGATTTCTCCTTGTGTCCTCACAGGGTGGAAGGTGTGAGGGAGCTCTGTAAGATCTCTTTTATGAAAGCACTAATCCCATTCATGAGGACTTTACTTTTATAACTTAATCACATCCCAAAGACCCCACCCCACTAATCCCATCCCCTTTGGGATTTCAACATAGGAATTTTGAGGGCGGGGGTGGGGGGGTGGGGGGGCATACAAGCATTTAGACCATAGGTATTGATGGCTTTTGTTTGTTTGCATTTACCATTGTAATAGGTGTGCAGAGGTATACCCCTGTGGTTTTAATTTGAGTTTAGTTAATGGTTAATGATGGCAAGCATTTTTTTCATGTGCTTATTTTGCCATCTGTATCTTTACTTTGAATGAGTGTCAGTTCAAATCTTTTACCCATTTTTTGAATAGTGTTTATCTTCCAATCATTGAGCTGTAAGAGTTCTTTATACGTTCTGGACACAGCCAAGTATCAGATAAGTGTTTCACAAATACTTTTTCCCAGTCTGTGGCTTGGCTTTTCATTTTTTTAACAGTGCTTTATGAAGGGCAGAAGTTTTTAATTTTAATATAGTCCATTTGATGAGTTTCTTTTTTTATGACTTTTGCTCTTTGTGTCCTATCTTCTGTAAAAATGTTTGCCTAAATGAAGGTCACAGACATTTTCTCTAGTTTTCTTGTCTTGTGGCCTTAGGCTTTACATTGAAATCTAAGATTAATTTTGAGTTGATTTTTGTATATGGTGCGAATTGAGTGTTCACATTCATTTTTCCCATGTGGGCATCTAATTGTTCCAGCACGATTTGTTGGAAAGTCTCTGTCTCCTTTGACTTACCCTGGTGCCTTTGTGAATTCTCTCATCCTTGATTTGGAATGAGATGCTGTCATTCACATCCTGCCCATGCTTTCCAAGTTTCAGCCTGGCATTGAGCCTATATGGAGACTTTTGTTGCATTAGGTAACCATCTGTAAAGGAGAAAATGTTTGCTGTAAGTGACTAATAAAAAAGCCTCCTAAAGCCTGATGAATTGGCCTCAACATCTAAGTGCTTCCCCCAGGTTTTAAAAGAGAAGGCTGAAAGACATCCAGTCTCACCTGCTCAAATGAAATTCAGCTTCCTCTGATTGGATGGTCATAAAATCTGCTTTTATCTGCCGCCTTAGCCTTTTCAGAAAGAAATCCAATTTAGCAAGTAGAATGTAAAACCATTCCAGCTGATAAATACAAGCTGGTGGCAAGCCATGGACAGCCTCTCTGCTCTGGCACCTAAAGACTGGCTGAGATGAAGATGGTGTGCCTGAGTCCATGGTGGGCCATCCATCTTGGGACCTGGGGCCAACTGGGGCCATCATAAGCTGTAGGGAAGGAGCCTATGGCATCCAGGGAAGAAACAGAGGGCTTCAGAGTCATCAGGTTCTGTCATGGCTGACTTTTCTGACCTTGTAAATTGTTTCCCCTTTGTGAACCTGTTTCCTCACTTGTAAACTGGAGATAGAAGGACCCCGTGTCAGGGTGAAGAGAAGATGCAATGCAAATGAGATCATGCAGGTGCTGGTCTAATGCTTAGTACTTAGGAAGTTCTCCATGTTGACAACCTGGTAAGAGAAAAAAATCAAGGTGGACTTGGGGAGTGATGCCAAGGTTTAAATCCCTGTACTGTGACTTACTACATGAGTGATGATAGAGGACTCTCTTCTCTAATCCTACTACTTGTAGGGTTGCTGAGTGGATGAAGAATAATCTTGGTTCAGTGTTCTCAGCAGTGGAAGCACTTGATTAAGGGAAGTAGTATGAGTTATTATTTATGGGAAGCTCAATAATGCTCCTCCCCTCAAATATGTCATGTCCTCACCCTTGGAAACTTACACGGCAAAAGAGACTTCACAGATAAGATTATGTTAAAGTTCTTGAGATGGGGAGATTATCTTGGATTATCCAGGTGAGCCCCAAATGTAATCACAAGGGTCCTTATGGAAGGGAGTCAAAAAGGTTGGGACCAGAAAAGGTGGTGTGGTGAAAGCAGAGAACAACTGGAAGATGCTACACAGCTAGTTTTGAAATTGGAGGATGGGACAGTGAGCCAAGGAATGCAGGAAACTACCAGAAGCTACAAAAGACAAGGAATTGGAGCCTACAGAAAGAAGGCAGCTCTGCTGATACCTTGGTTTTAAGACCTCTGACTCCCAGAACTTTAAGCAAATAACTTTGTTTTGTTTTAAGCAACTAAGTTGGTGGTCATTTGGTATAACAACAATAGGAAGCTCATACATTATTATTACTATTATTATTATTATTATTATTATTATCATTTATACTAGTTATCAAAGAAGTTACAGACCCTCTTCTGTGCATAGCAATTCTATAGTGTTCTCCCTGCCTTGGAATATTAATTACACGGCTTTTTGTCTTCAAGGGCCACCTTTTTGTTATTGCTATTGTTAAGGCTTCCCCACTCTAGGCTTCATGCTTTGAACCTGTGGATCATCATAAAAATGTACTTTTAGCTTTGTACAGATAGGCTATGAGTGGGACTCCCAAATGACCCTTCAGTAGGTTGAATGATTCAAAGGTGGACCGAAGTGGTAGTGGATGCCTTGAGTCATTCTGTCTAAAGGTTTTCTCTCTGATCAGCATTCCAGGGATGGCATGCAGACTGGACAGACTTAGGAATCAGACCTGGGTCTGACTCCTCCTCTACCCTCACAGCCTGAGGTAAGTTACTTAATTTGTCTGAGCCTCAGTTTCCTCCTCTGTCCCATGGGGAAGTATGATGGCTCCCCTAAGACAGCACCTCTGGGACTGCTAGCACGGAGGGCTGTAGGGTGGGCAAGCCGTCATGGGCGTCCCCATGTGCTGTGGCATCTGCTGGGCATAGTCAGGCCTTATAGATCCTGGTCTGGAGGATTCCACCACTTGGATAACTGTGATCATACTTCTGTTCCTTCACAGCTTGAGGCCTGTGGTCACACTAGAGACCATTGGTTTAGACCAGCGCTGTCCAGGAGAGCTTTCTGTGATCAGGGAAATGTCCAAATGTCCTGACAGAGGCTGGGACTCTGGCCACACTCAGCTCCTTCCTTTCTTCCCTGGCCACATCCCTGAGTGCTGGAAACCCCAGCAATCTGGGTCAGCCAGAGCTACACGCTCCCTACCAGCGACACTGGAGTCTCCTGTGAGCACTGGCCTTGCCTTCAGCATTAGCTAGCTGGTCCATTTCTGAAACCCAATGTGCACCTGGGGGTGCTAATCCCTCTGGAAAGTGTTCTCCAGTCAACTATTTGTACTTAGGAATGTCTGAGTGTCTCCTTGGTTATTTATCAGAGTGGAAAATGCTCCCTGCAATTCTCAGGACAAATGCTCCCCGAGACTACAGGCTTAGTACACTTTAACATTTCCAAATCACACAGCTGCCTGTAAAATTCCACTTGGGCTTTGTCAGGGACTCAAGGCCCCCATGGACTGCTTCCTGTACACTGAGCTCACGGCCCAGGAGGCCAGAAAATTAGCTGATTGCTGTTCCTCCTTCCTTCCCTTCTCCCCTCCTTCTCCCTTCCTCCCTTTTCTTCCATTTGTTAACACTGATGATCACATAGGAACTTTACACCTCTTTTGTGAGCCTTGCGGTAGCCCTGTGAGATACCTTTTCTTCTCAGACCAAGAAATACTTTCATGACAGTAAGTTGGGAGAGAAGATTGCCGCCAGGGTTATTTCACAAAGCAGGGCAAGGAAAGGTGCAGGATAGGTGGTGTCGCTGTGCCCTAACAGGACACACAGGATTCTGAGGACTGTGAGCAACCAGGGTAGCCACATGCCAGTGGGTATATAGTAGGATACCAGGGAACCAATGAATCTGAAAAGAGAAAATGGCACCAGATTTGGAAGGCAATGAATGGCAGGCCAAAGAAGTAGAGACTTTACTGTGCCAACAACAGGGAGCCACTGATGATTTTCAAGCAGGAATCTGCATACCCATGTTTGAATTTAAGAAACATTATGTCGGGGGTGGACTGAAGAAAGAGACAAGAGGCAGATAAATCTATGAATCAAACAATCAGTCAATGGATAAGAAAGGAGAGGAAGGAAAGAAAATACAGATGAGTCAAACTGGTTAATCGGGAGTATCTTCCTCTGGAATGGGATTTTGCAGCTGGTCTTTCTGAGAAGCAGAGAAGGGCACACAAGCACCATGCCTAGGCCTCTGAGGCTGGCTCTACATACAATTGAAGAGCTGGTTGTCAATGGAAGGAAAGCCATTTAATGAGCCTTCCAGTGTCTTACAGAGATCATAAAATTCAGTGTATATACAAATCATCTGGGGCTCTTGTTAAACTGTGTAAGTATGAGGTAGGGTGTGAGAATTTGCATTTCTAATAAGCTCTCAAGTCAAGTGGAGGCTGTTGGTCTGAGGATCACATTTGTAAGACTGAGGACAAATCCTAACATAGTTATTATAGTAGTTATATAGCATCTTTTTTTCCATTTAGGAAAAACCCATTAGGGTATAAGGCCATACCTATTGGATATCATCTCCCACTCTACTTCCCGGTACAGGTGCAGAAACAGAGTAGCAGATGCTGTAGGAACATGGGTCTCTACTTTAAAGAGGACGGAGTCTGACAAAGAAAGGTTTAAATCTTAATCCCTCTACTAATGGCTGCGTGACCTTGAGCAAATCACGTACATTCCCTGAGTCTTCCATCCTCATTGGTAACATGGGGCTGCTAAACCTCATTCTAATAATGAAAGATGAAATGGGAGAGCAGGTCTGAGTCATGTGTATGCTCATCAGATACACGTACTCCCCACAGTTTGTACATTCACATGACATTTCTTTGCTTTTGGAAAGGCCTACATTAGTACCTGTTTTTGCTTAATGGAAAGAAATCCAAAGAGGATTTGTACTTTTGAGGGAAAAGAGAAACAAGTGAAAGTAGTGTTCCATGTTTGTTTTGCTGTGAGGAATTGTAGAGGGAGGATGCACCCTGGGCAGGGAGAGTGGCCCCACCAGCCCCTTCCCCAGGAACCACTCAGCATCTCAGCATCAAACTGCCAGAACTCTGAACTGTGTTTGTGAGCATCTGGGCTTTATCTCAATTTATTTTGTGCATCCATTAGCAAGATATGTCCTAAGGTATCAGAAAAGCCAAAGAGGTTATTTTTTGGGTCTGGGAATGCTAAAAAAAAATTTCCATATTAATGAATGTTAACTGCTTCTTTGATGTATGCTATTGAGACTTGTGAAAGGTTTTACAGGAATGCTCTGTTTTCAGGTAGCAGGGGACACCTATAGCCAGTGTCTGGGCCATGGGAACTATGGGGTAATATATGCATGTGGACAGCCTTGTCTTACCCACAGCACACAGGGACTCTGGCTGCTTCCCTGCCTTGGGTGGTATGGATTTATATGTGTCACACAGGACCCCAGGGAAGGATGCTCAGCACAACAGAATACATTTTTTCAAAGCCCTAAAGCTGCAAGATAAGCATTCTGCTTGGTTGGCCAAAGCATCCTGGAGAGATAAGGAAAACAGACAAGGCCCCCAAAGCAAGATTCTTTGAGTCAACTAACCATGATGTAATTTAGAGCAGCTTGAAGATTGGATGTACTTTTCGTAGTAGAAAAGGGAATTGACTGCATATCCATCAATTCTCATCCCACTCTCCAATTGCTGAGCATGCGGACAAAATGGGAGAGGGAAAAAAAAAAAAAAACCCTGTAATCTTTTGCAAGGCGGCATCACGGCACCATGCCACATCAGTGTGGCTCTGAGTTTCAGCTCTAATACTGGCTGGGCAATCTTGGGTGAGCTGCTTCATTTCTCTAAGTCTTGTTTTGTTATCTGTGAAGTGGAGATAACACTAGCTCACTCCCAGAGTTGCTAGAAATGAGAGAAGCGGTGCCAGGCGCAGGGAATGCCCTGACAAGGCTTTCTGAGTGAAAGACTTCATGTTACCAGGCTCACTGTAAATGTCTGGAGGGCAGCAAGTTTTGTTCATTATTTACAGCCCACTGTCTTAGACATAGTAATTACTCAGTAAGTGCCTCTTGAGTTAAATTGATGCATCTGTTTCTCTGAGATTGAAAATAAAGTATCCTAGGGCTAAGGAAAATGGGTCTTTTTTACTGTCTTGAGATCAGAGTCATTTTCCTTAAGCACAAATATAAGCCTGGCAGCTCCTGCATGTACCAGACCTGAATGTCTCTCCAGTCTATGGCAGGGATGCTCAACAGTTTCCATCTCAACGTTCCAGCTCGGATTGGTTGGCTATGGTTACCTAGAGTGCTGTGTGGGGAAGACTAAAGGGCTTAGTGGAAAAGATGCAGGGGCTGAGTCAAGATATCAGGTGTAGTTGTGACAGGTGACAGTGATGGCACATGTACTAGAATTGGACGTCACTGGCCTACACAATAAAAGCTGTGAATGTTTAGAATTAAAAAACAAACTTCTGAATAACGTATGACTTCATAAAGACAAACTCATAAAGAAAAATTTAAAAATACTTAGAACTGAGTGATAATAAAAATACTATGTTACAAAGTGTTAGATGTAGTTAAATTGCTTTTTAGGAGGAATTTTATAGCTTTATAGCTTTAAATGATAATGTTAGAAAAGAAAAAAAAAAGATGAGAGTGAAACAAATGAGCTAATCATCCCACTTAAGAAATTAGAAAAAATATAAGTAAATAAACTCAAAAGCAATCAGAAAGAATAGATGGATTTAAAAATAAAGGCAAAAATAAGAAAAAGAAGAGGATAAGACCCATAATCAGTTTCTTGAAAACTACAAGAAAAAATTACAAGTTTCTTGAAAAAAATTAATAAACTTCTAGCAATATTGACAAAATCCCAAGCAAGACAGAAGACTCAAATTTTAAAAAGCAATTGAAATGGGAAAACAGACAAATGCAGATTCAGCAGAGGTTTAAGCAATAAAAAAATAAGAGACCCCAGCAATAATTTTATCTTAATAAACTTCAAAGCAGGCATAATCGATTCAAAGCAGGCAAAATATAAATTATTAAAAATGACACAAGAAAAACAGAAAACTTGGGCAGCCTGGGTGGCTCAGCAGTTTGGTGCTGCCTTCAGCTCAGGGCCTGATCCTGGAGACCCGGGATCCAGTCCCACGTCAGGCTCCCTGCATGGAGCCTGCTTCTCCTTCTGCCTATGTCTCTGCCTCTCTCTCTCTCTCTCTCTCTGTGTCTCTCATGAATAAATAAATAAAATTAAAAAAAAAAGAAAAAAGAAAAACAAACAACCTGGATGGCCTATTAACTATTATGGGAGTTGATGATAAGATTAAAAATTTCTTCATAATGGAACAGATAGTTTCAAATTCCACACAAGTTCAAAGAGGAAACACTCCCCAACTCACTTTCTGAAGTTCTTGCAACCTGACATCTAAACCAGACAATATTTAAAAAGCCAAATGTGGACCCATCTTATTCAAGCATGTAACTGAAAAAATTCCTAAATCAAATCAAATCCCTCAATCAAAATTAGAAAATGGAACCCAATAATGGATAAAAATGTTGACATACCATAATTAGGTTGGTTTTATTTCAAGAAAGCAAAGTTGATTCAACAGCAAGAAAACCTATTTACATAAATTACCAGATTAACAGATTGAAGAGGGAAAAAAAATCATCTCATCAACCTATTAGATGCAGGAGCAAGGTTTGACAAAATTGAGCCCCCTTTATGATTAAAAACAAAGCTTTTCTAGAAGTTAAAAGTAATTTCTTTTGCCTGATAAAGTTTATGTAAAACAAAACAAAACAACAACGGCAATAAATAACTACTGAAGATACCTTCCTCAAAGGTACAATGTTAAAAGCGTTTCTTTTTTTCCTTTTTTATTAAAACAATTTTTTTTTTATTTGAGAGAGAGAGAGCACACACATGCATGTAAGAATGAGCATGAGTAGGCGGCAGTGGCAGAGGGACAGGGAGAAGCAGACTCCCCAGACGTGGGACTAAATCCCAAGAATGTGAGATCATGACCTGAGCCAAAGGCAGACACTTGACTGCCTGAGCCACCCAAGTGCTCAAAAACATTCCCTTTTTATTTGTAATAAAACAAGGAAGTTTGCTATCTCCACTAATCATCTTACACTGGAGGAAAAATAAATGACAGGATGTGAGGAACAGAAACAAAGAAACTATAATTATCTGTAGAGGATATAAGTGTCTACTTAAAAAAATGTATGTAAAATTATTAATGAAAATGTTTATCAAGACTGTTGGGACATACCACCAAAATATAGAATCCCCCAGCAACAATTAGAAAATTTTAACTTAAAAGACCTATACAAGCATAAAATTTATAAAGATATACCAGGACTTGATACAAAAAATTATGCAGAAAATTATACTCTGCTAAATAGATATTTTTTAAAGACCCAAATAAGTGGTATGACACACTGCATTTATGGGTAGGAATAATCAATATTCTAAATATATCAAATTTCCCCAAAATGATCTCTAGACTTGATGGCTTACCCATCAAAATGCCAGCATCATTTTTAATGGACATTAAGAAGCTGATTCTAACATGAAAAAGCAAAGGGCCAAGAGCAGCTAAGCAATTTCTGAAGAATAATAAGATGGGGGACTTGTCCTACAAATAGCAAAATGGTTTGATGTGACACAGGGATAAACACATAGCTTAGTGGGAAAGATCAGAGGATCCCAAGGTGCCTTGAGTTACCCTACACATGTATGACAACTTGATAGGTGACAGAGATGGTATTGTAGAATAACTCAATAATTAGTGCAGAGACAGGTTGTTATCCACATGGGAAAGATGAAATCAGATAACTTCCTCATAGAAAAACCAATAAGGGATGGATTAAAGATTTAAATGGGAAAGGAAAAGTTTTAAATTTTTAGAATAAATTTAGGAACTTAGAGGAGGGAAACTTTTTAAATGTAAAATAAAACTGCAAGCTGTGTCATACAATGGACATTGAGGAGGGCACATGATGTGATAAGCACTGGGTTTTACATGCAACTGATGAATAACTAAACTCTACCTCTGAAGCCAATGAGTACCATATGTTGGCTAACTGAATTTAAATTTTATTTTATTTTATTTTATTTTTTATTTTATTTTTTATTTTTTTTGAATTTAAATTTTAAAAATGCAAGCTGTAAAGAAGAATTTCTATAAATTTAACTATTTGAAATTAAGAAGCCTTAATGAATGGAAGCAAATCACAAACAGGGAAACTTATCTAAAACCTAAAAAGGTTTAGTGCTCAGAGTAGATACAGAACTTGTAGGCATCAAGAAAACACTGTCACTACTGACCACAGCCAAGCAACCTACTAGAACAAGAGGCAAAAAAACTGAACACATGATTCAGAGATGAGGAAATACAAATGGTCAAAAAGCATATGAAAAGATAATCAATCTTATAAGGAATCAGGGAAGTGCAAAATACAGCCACAATGAGATACCATTCAGTACCCAAAACATTTGCAAGAACCAAAAAAAATCAGTTATTAAATATTGTACAGCATGTGAACAATAGAGATCTCATGCTCCTAGTAAGAGTATAAACTGCCATGAATACTTTTGGACATTATCTAGCAAGTCTTAATATGGCCCACTGTGCGAGCCAGCAATTCCATTTTTCTGTATAGGTTCCAGGCTAGTCAGGCATTGCCACATTGTTTACAATAGCAAATTAACGCAAACTGCCCAACCATCCATTAGCAGGAGAATGGATAAACAGGTATGAAATACCATTTGACAGTGAAAATGAACCACAGATAACTGTGTCATATAGCTACACTGATAAATATTAAAACCAAAATATTGGTCAAATATTGAAAAAATGGTAAAGTATGATTCCATTAATTCAGACAGCATGATTCCATCCGTTTAAGAAACCCCAAATATGTAAAATGTTGGTGAAAATACTGATTTGGGATGCATATATAGATATTTAATAAATAAACCTATGAGACACAAAAGTGAATGATTAACACAAAATTAGGGATTTAGGTAGCCGCAGGTGTTTAAACAGGGAGGTAGGGCACAGGTGTTAAACTTTATTATGTTCTATAATATAAATATAAATATAAATACTATATTATTATTATTATTTGTTTATTATCATGTTATTTGTTACTATACATAGTAGATGATGTACCTCGTAATTTCCAGGATTAATGTGAGTAGGTGTGTAGGGTACCCTGTGCAGTGACTTCCTGTCCTTTCTTCTCCACACTGATCTGACACACCAGCCACCTATTTCAATTTTGGTTCAGTATAAGTGATTATTTTTTAACTTTATGTCCCAAGAAAACGACTTGATTTTCCTGTCTTCTCCTTCCATTTCTCTTTCTTTTGTGCCTAGAACAGACCCCAAAAGGTATTTTCTGTATAAACATCATTGCTCCATAAATGCAGTAAAACCACATCATCTTCCAGCAGGGTTATTTGTAAAGGGTTTTTTTTTTTTCTTGCTTGCTTAGCAATTTGATTAGAAATAAACTAAAATTGTTAACTTTTAGAGTGATTTGAAATAGAAATATAAAATCGTGGAAGGGACAAAACACAACAAAAACAGCAATTTTGTGGAAAGCAGTATGTTTGAACTAGAAAAATGTGGCATCTGATACCACCATGGTTTTTTGTGTGTCTGACTCCCCAAACCCAAGCTGTTAATCACTGCTGCATAATCCCTAAATTGATTACCTTTGGAGGCTTGGTCTTTTTATCTGTAAAATGGCACTTTGTCTCTCTGAGTCTGTTCCCTTATCATTATCTCCATGTCACAGGTTGTTGTGAGAATAAATAAGAACATGTGCATGGGTCCTACAAGATGGCAGTTCCTCAAAAAACTGAAAATAGAATATGATCGAGCATTTCCACTTCTGGGCACATACCCCCAAAAAACTGAAGGAAGCAACTGGAAGAGATGTTTGCACAGCCATGTTCACAGCAGCATTATTCACAGTAGCCAATAGGTGGAAGCAGCCTTAGTGTCTCCTGACAGGTGAATGGTTACACAAAATGTGATATTTACATGTAATGAACTGTTATTCAGCCTTAAAGGGGAAGGGTATTCTGATAAGTGCTGCAACATGGATGAATCCTAAAGATCTTAAGTTTAGTGAAATAAGCCAGTCACACAAAAAAACAAAGACTATGTGATTTCACATACATAAGTTCCTAGAGTAGTCAAATCCATAGAGATGGAAAGTGGACTAATAGTTGCTAGGGGCTGGGGGTGATCGGGGGTAGACTAGAGAATTGTTTAAGGAGTATACAGAGTTTCACTTTGGGGAGATGAAAAGAGTTCTAGAGACTGGTTGTATAACAGTGTGAAGGTGCTTAATGCTACTGCCACTTAAAAATGGTTAAGATGGTAAATTTTATGTTATGTGGACTTCACCACAATTAAAATATAAATATATATATATGTATGTATATATGCCTATTGTCACAGTGCTTAGCACATAGTAAGAATGCATTATGATTTATCATTCTATTCTTATTGTCATCCTTAGAAGCTTACTTTTTTTTTTCATGTTATGAGTTGGAATTCACTCCATCATGAAGACCATATGGTCATTCTTACTTTAGAAGTGCCATCAACAGATGACCTAACTCCTCCACTGGTGGTTATGATGTGAACAGAGGCAATTATACATAAGACACTAAAATGTTTCTCCCAGAGGCACATGGCTGCTGCCCCTTCACAGGCCAAACCCTGGAACATGTTTGTGCTTCTTCTGAAATCAGTTTTAGGGCTTCTACGCTCCAGCTATTATGCTAACCCTGGCATCTCTATTCATAATTGACAGGGCAGAGAGTGAATTAAAAATTAATTCAAAATGCTTGAAAGGAAATGAAGCCGATGTTTTCATCTGACTGTTACCATTGCTTGGAATGTTCCACACCTCTGTTTAATCCTGGCTCAGAAAAATCTCAGTGGTCATGCCTGCTTGACCACCTGTTTTCTCTCATGCTTGGAGGAGGACAGAGAGAGAGTTCCCACAAAACAAATAATCTGATTACAGTTAGGTGTTGCTTCTCTTCAGAATGACTGAAGAAATAGATCAAAAGACAAGCACCGCTCCCAGGCTGTGTCCTCAGTGTGATACTGTCTGCAAAGATTCCGGGACAGGTAAAAGGCTCCTGATTCTTCCTCCTTGCTCCCATTCAAGAAGGAAGGCTAATAGGATTGCATAGAGCCAGGTTCATTAACTCGAGGATAGGAGGGGTCATGCAAACTTCATCTCTGCTGGAGGGCAAGCTGCCTGCCCTGCTCTGTTGATCCAGCCATCTTGGTGTTTCTTCATGTCACATGGTCTGCTACCCAGCTCGCTGGCGCTCTCTCTCTCTCTCTCTCTGTACACTTAAGCATGGTGACCACTGGATGTTCCTATAACAAGTGGTTCATGTGATACTGACAAGATTGTAAAATTTTAGTTAGGCTTAAAGAGAAATACCAGTCCCAACTCAGGCCTTGAGGTTAAGCCATGTACCCCAACCAGCTTTACCAACCAGACGCCCAAGCATTGACAAAGTGGTACATACTTTGGTTCTCCTTTGCCAATTGTCCTTATAAGAATAACTGCATCTGCAGCCCTGTGGGAGATGAAGAGGTGGACCAGGCACCATCCAGGCACCCCTGCATACTTGAGTTGATTACCATCAACCCAATCTGAACCCTTCATAGTAAATGTAGATCATATCAAATTATATCCAGAGAGAAAATGTTCCATGTTCTGTTTGTTGTTTGGCTGAAGATCAAGAAGAGACTGTGATAAAGAACAGTGTTACACCCAGACAGCTCTAAGTTCAAACTGGGGCTCTGTGTCTACTTTAGAACCATAGAAAGTTTCTTTCTTTCTTTCTTTCTTTCTTTCTTTCTTTCTTTCTTTCTTTCTTTCTTTCTTTCTTTCTTTCTTCTTTCTTTCTTTCTTCATTTTTAAATATGTTATTCATTTATTTGATAGAGAATGAGAGAGTGCATGAGTGCGGGAAGGGGCAGAGAGAGAGGGGGGGAGAAGCAGGCTCCCCACTGAGAAGGGAGCCCAATACGGGGCTGGATCCCAGGACCCTGGGATCATGACCTGAGCCAAAGGCAGATGCTTAACCAACTGAGCCACCCAGGTTACCCTACTTCATCTTTTTGACATTAATTTTATTATGTTGTAAGTGGAAAAAAATAATAGACTGTAACTCCAACTCTGGGATTTGGAGTATTAAATAAAATAAGTCATGGAAATAGTTTGTTGGTTTCTCATTATTGGCTGCTGTTAATGTCACCTTTATTATTGGGGACCAGAGTGGAAAGACTCTGAATGGACTCTGGCCAGTAGTACACTTGGCTGTTCTGATGACCACTGAGAGTAACTGTCCTTCCTTCCAAGATGATATCTGAGAAGGGGACTGCTCGCTGACCAACTTGTTGGGAGATTATTTTACTCTTCCAAGAACTGGTTTATAAACCCTGTGTTTGCATTGATCTAAGAGTCCTCTGAAAACCATTTCATCTCAAGTTGCCCAAAAACAAATGACTTGGGGGAAAGGGAGACACTGACCTTATTCTTCTCAAACCTTCACATTATGCAGGCATCATCTGCCTTCTCCTAGCAATATGCTACTTTTGGGTGTGTCTATGCTTTTGGAGAGAGAAAGGGGATTTTGATAGTACTTACTCTGTTACAATGAGGTATCTGGTTGAAGCAAATATAAACACAGGCTCAAAATCCGGAAGAGGATATTTTTCTTTGGATTTTTTCTTTCTTTTGATATTATCATGTAACAAATGTTATTAGAAGAAAATAAATTAAAAATTAAAAAGAAAAAGGAAAAAATGAAAACTCACATATCCTTACCACTCAGAAATAACCAGTGTTAATATTTTTAAACATTTTAAAAAGATTTACTTATTTATTTTAGAGAGAGAGAGAGAGCATGTGCAAGTGGGGGAAGAGGCAGAGGGAGCAGTAGAGAATTTCAAGCAGACTCCATGGTGAGTGCAGAGCCTGACAAGGGGCTCAATCTCATGACCCGGACCAAAACTAAGAGCAAGACACTCAACCATCTGAGCCACCCAAGTGCCCCTGTTAATCCTTTCAGATATTTTTCACTATTCATCTATCATCCTTCCTTAGAGAAAAAAAATGGGGGTGCTCCCACATAAGCCCTTTTATATCTTTTTTTTTTACTTTACCATTTTCCCATAGAAATAGATCTGTATAGCAACTATATGCAATGGCTGCCAGACATTCCATTTTGTGGTTATATCACACTTTAACTGGCTACTACCATTGCATATTGTAATGGACACTTGTTGATTGTTTATCCAGAATTCATTTAAGTATTTTTCTAATAGTCGTCTAATTTTCATTCAGGAGACCACATGTCCTCCTTGTAGCTGAGGGACTAGGGGGAAACTGACTGCATCCCCAGTTCCAGGAGTGGGTGCCAATCAGCACTCTACATTCCCCCAGACAAAACCCTTTGTGGTTGTCTTGTCGCCTCAGTTGGTCCAATTAGTCAGACTCATCTCACTGTTATTCTTATTTGGAATGCTAGAACAGATGTTTCCTCTCTTTCTCTCACAGATGAAAAAACAGGTAGCCCTAGGAGATGTTGGCAACCGTCTTGCAACAACAAAGGGAACCAGGCTTAAAATGTCATGTGCTGCCTGATTCCAAGACTGAAAGGCATTGTTTCATATATTTTGTACATTTTTTTAGCTGTCTCTGATAGGAGGCTAAATCTGGTCCCTGGCACTCCATTTGGCTGGAGGTGGAAATCTGAAGCATCTAAATGTCAAATGGAGGACAAAACTCTAATTGCTACCTCAAGGATCATACATCCTCTCCTGTGACCTAGTTTATGGAGGGGAAAAAAGTCACTAAGGCCACACAGAGTGGACATGGGTTAGTTCATTAAAGAAAAAGGGCTCAGAAGCCAAGCTCTGCCTATTTTAGCATCTTGCTGGATTGTCATGATGGTTAATTGAGAAACTCTATGAAGAAGGAATGAACAGGCATTTCTTTCAGCTATGTTTTGTAGTTTGAAGTATATAAGTCTTTAATTTCCTTGGTTAAGTTTATTCCTAAGGACTTCATTCTTTTTGATGCTATTGTAAATGGGATTATTTTCCTAATTTCCATTCACATTTTTCATTGTGGACGTATAGAAATACAACTGACTCTTGTGTGTTGATTGTATTCTACAACTCTGCTGAATTTGTTAGTTCTAACAGATTTTTGTTCATTTGATTTTGGTGGGGACTGTTAAGGTTTTTTAAGGTACATGTAACACCACATCTGTGTGAACAGAGATCATTTAACTTCTTTCTTTCCAATTTGGTCTTTTATTTCTTTTTGTTGCCTAATTGCTCTGGCCAGGACATCCAGTACTATGATGAATAGAATAGTGAGAATGGACATCCTTGCCATGTTCCTGATCTTAGAGAAAATTGTTTTCATTTTTTCCATGGAGTGTAATATTAGCTATGGGCTCATTCAGCCTCTTGTTCACTGCAAGAAGCCTCTCTGGAGCATTCATAGTGGATGGCCCTTTAGCCTCTGCTTGAATAGTCCCATGAACAGGAAACTCACAACCATTTTATTGTTGAATAATTCACCTCACCCATCAGGTGCACACCCAACCCACAGGGCCTTTACATTTCCTTTTCCAAAGCCCTCCCTTCCTTCAAATCTTTGCTCAAAAATGCCCTTAGACCACCATATTTAAACTGTAATCTCCCCTCTATCACTCCCCAGCCCTTCCACTCAAATATGGATTTGTTTGTTTGTTTTTTCATAGTCCTTATCACATTCTGATGTAATCTCTACTCTCTTTTCTCTATTATGCTTATTTTCTATTTGCTTATATTAGAATATGAATTTCAAGAAGACAGGGATTTTTGTCTGTCTTGTTCCCAATATACTTCAAGTGCTTAGAGGAGTACCTGACATACAGTAGGCTTGATAGCTATTTAGTAAATGACTGAATTATTAAGCTTATTTTCAATTTCTTGTATCACTTTTATTTGTTATCTATTTTTCAAGCCCTTATGAGCTCTGGAAGAAAGAGAGTAAATGGGATACTATACTCACCATCAGGAAGCTCAGGTTTCTGTGTGAGGGCACCAGGGAAATTACAAGGCTATGGGATAAGCATCAGGAGCAGCTCCCAACCAAACTGGGCAGAGGACCCAGAAGGGGCATAATCCACAGGGAGGTTTCCTGAAGGTGAAGTTGCCTGCATTAAGTATCGCAAAAGAAGCAGGAGTTGCGCAGTGGTCAGATTCTGAATAAACAAATTTCAAATAAATAGAGAACAGAAGGTTGAGAGAAATATTACACCTTGTTTTTCTTTTTCCTCACTGAAACAAAACAAAACACAGCCCCACTGACTATGAGGATGACTGTAATTATGGTAATCATTATTTTCCTCTTCTGGCATAGCATAGTTCAACCACTATAGTCAATGGGCTTATATTGTGGGAGATGAGGGGGGCATTTTTCACTCTCTCATTATCAAGTTTTTTCAAATAGAGATGCCATTGGAAGGTGACAGCAGAAAAACACAGCCATGAATTATTCACTATGCCTAATCTCACATGATTTCATTTTCTTTATGAGTTACTAATTAGCAAATGCAGGTTATTTAAGGAACAGAAAATAGCTCTTTAAAGTCAGGTAAAAGGAAGTCCTATGCTCCTTGTTTAAAAAGTAAGTAAATGAAACTGCAAACAAATCCCCTGAAAATCCTCAAGGAGCTGGCTTCCTGGGCCTGGCTGCTTGTGGGATCGTCTCAGAGCTGCAGGGCTCATGGAGAAGAAAGGCATTCAGGGTTGAGGCATCATTTGTGGTAGCCAAAATGTCAACACTTCTGTGAAATTCAGGCACTTGGCAAGATTTTAAATCAGTAGTGGCTTGAACATCCAAGACATTCTGCTGGCCTAAGGAGTTTGCACCACTGTGATTGGGCACATCTACATAAGGCATAATTATAATACCTGGGATTGTTAGGCAAGGGTGTCTGGGAACTCCCATCCCTCCATCCCCTACTTGGCACTCTTTTTAAGGAAACTATCCTGAGTGGTGGCTGGGCAGATATGGGCACCAAGGAGTTCTGATAGCCAGTACCTCCTATAAGTTTCTTATTTACAGAGCTGCGAAGAGGAGCCAGTGACATAAGAAGTATCACAATTTTGGGTTTTAGCTTGCACATAGGAAGTGGTAATTATTATATTTGTATTGTTAGTGATAGAGGTGTTCTTGATGTTGCACAATTGAAAGGTACAGTAAGATAAAAACATCAAGGGTCGTCATGCTAGTCATTCTCTGCTTGTCCCCATTCCCAGATTCTCTTTTCTCCTGGCTGAGCCTACACTCTATCTGGCTCCCTGTTGGCTTTCTAGCCTTCAGTCAGTGGGCTGCTCTGATCAAAGGAAAGAGGGGTTGTGCATTCACCTCCTTCCTCATTTACTTCCTGCTCCACTGCTTTTTGGTTGTTTCTACTGCCATGGCCTCTCTTTGCTTCCACTGCTGTCTCCAGGCTCTGCATACTCTGTTCCCTTCCCTAGCTCCAGTTGTGCCCAAGATTGCGAATCCGAGAAACCACCAAGGAGCTGACACCGATGCAAGTGCGCAAGGGTTTATTAGCAAGCTCAAGCTTGGGTCCAAGTGTACCCGCCACAGCGGAGCAGGGACTTGGACCCCGAAGTGGGTTACAGCTGGGTTTTATATAGGCTGGTCTAGGGGATTTTCAGAAGGGGTGGAGGAATTTCTCAAGTTCTATATACATTCTGATATGGGGCTTTCAAGGGCATTGAGCTCTGTTCTCATTCTAATATGGGACTTTCTATCATGGGCATGGGCTCTGTTGTCTTTCTGATATGGGATTCCCTGCCAAGGACATTCTGCAGTTTTTCCTGTAAAGTTCAGCTCTTATTCACAGGGGCCTAAGATGGCTGTACTTGTGCTAATGCTAAACTTGAGGTGGAATGGCCTTAATTTTTCTCGGCCTCCATAGCTCCTTAGGCCTAGGAGGGTATGAATCAGAGGATCAGCCCCTGTGGGTTCTCTTAACCCTGCCCACACCTCCATAAATACCCTTTCCATTCAATCTCCTCAGCTAAACCCTTGAGTCTGTGGTCTGTAGCCTGTCGAGATCCTGACTATTGAGTAATTTAAACCAAATTCCCACATAGTCTTCAATATTAAGCAAAGAAGGAGCCAAATATGGGACTAAGCCCAGACACTCTTGATTAATTCTGCCCAGCATGCGGCTTCCACTGTGCCTGAGGCTATTATTGGCCTAGTCTCAGCTAATACTGTCCCATGTCCCACTCCATCTTCAAAGCATCACCTAGTATTGGCATCCTTGGCTCTCTGAGTTAAGAAAGCTGTGAGATACAAGTAACAGAACATCCAACAGGAGCTTAAGCACATATAGGACTGATTTTTTTCAAACTGGAAGCCTGATGATGGGCAGTGCAGGCTTGGGGCAGTGGCTTGACAACACTTTGAAAGTTCAGATTTCTCTGTCATTCCATTTTCCCTGATAGCTTGTTGGCTTCGTCTTTCCATAGTAACATATTAGCTCCTTTCCAGGTATCCCATCCAGGTTCAGAGAAGGAAGAGAATGGGAAAGGCATGGCACCTACTCTGTGTGCCACTTTTATATAGAAAATAACAGCTTTCTCTAAAACTAACCAGCAGATTAACACTTACCTCTCACTGGCCTGAGATCAGCTACATGTAGCCCTAACAGCAAGATTAGATGGGAAAATTAGTATTTAGCTTCAATGGTTGAAAATACCAAGGACTGCTGGGTCACTGGAAGGTAGACTTACATTACACTATCCAGCCCCTAACCCATCACTTTGCATAACAATCAGTAAAATTGTACTAACAGCATTATCTATTATATTAGCATCTGCCAATATTGCCATGAAAATAAACAAAAACCCTCAGGTTGGTTTTGTCCACCATTTACATCTCTTGGGTCTGTCATAGTTCTCTATATGTGGTTGATGTTTAAAAAAATCAACCGAAGGTAACGATGCAGTTAAGTATTGTTATAAGCTTTAGTATGAGCAAAGAGGCATACTAGGTATATATAATTTCATCTTCTTTTTAAAACAGCTTATGAGAAAGGGTTTATTAATTGCATTTTAAAGACAAGGAAACAGAGATTCAGAGGGATGAAGTCGCCAGCCCAGAGTCCCAAGAACTGGAAGCCTGGTCAGCCTGCTTCTCAGTCCAGTCCCCGGGTAGAATGTGTTATGGCCTCTGATGGAAGGAAAACCAGAGAGAACTGAGAAAAGCTTCAGACCCCTGCTCTGAAGGTGTGCGTAAAAGCTGTATTTGGGGGAGCATCTGGGTGGCTCAGTGGTTGAGTGTCTGCCTTCGACTCAGGTCATGATCCCAGCATCCTGGGATCAAGTCCCACATCAAGATCCCCACAGGGAGCCTGCTTCTCCCTCTGCTTATGTCTCTGCCTCTCTTTCTGTGTCTCTCATGAATAAATAAATAAAATCTTAAAAAAAATCTGTATGTGGCTACAATAATGCTCCGTGGAATTTTTGAGTTGTGATTATGGCTTAGCACTGAAATGGCAGGAAAATAAAAAGGAAAAATAAAGGAAGGGAAGAGAGAGAACAGGTGTATGTAATGGACCATATATATATTTTTTTTACTTTATAAGCTCATGAGAATTGATCTGTAGCACTGTCTCCATTAGATGCCCTGGCTCTCAGCTAGACCACAAACATCTGGCTCCCTGAGAACCTGGCCCTTCTGGAGATTCCAAGACCATTGCTGGAATATTTGAAAGAAACTAGAGCTCTAATGAAATTCCTGTGGCAAAAATTCTATTGGCAGTTTGCCAATTGACTCAAAACCTGCCCAGATTCCACAGAAAGGCTCATTATCTTGGGGGTAGCACTTGGTAATTAAAAAGGTATGATAAATTACCCAAGGACTGTCTTCCAATAGTGTTGCACCTTGGGGCTGGGTCTGATGGCTGCTCAAGGAGTTTTTGCTTATCAGATTAGAAGTAAATGTGCTTCTGAGAGGAGGAAGCAAAACGTCTGGGAAGATTGGAAATGCCAAAGCTCCTGACACAAAACAACCCTCTCATTCTGTGTCTTTAACAAGAAGACTGTCAGTGATCCCATAATCAGGCTTTCAACTTCAAAAGGGTAAGTCTTTAATGGTCGCTTAACAGTTAGGTAAGACTCTTGTTCCCAAGGCCACATTTACTGTCTATCCTTAATGTTCTAGCCATTATGTGGGAAGTTGGGACCCTCAGCTATGCAAAGAAGCAGACAATGTTTCAAATTAATCAGTCACTGTCCATGTACCTATCTATCTACCCATCCATCCTACATAACCATAGCTCATTCAAAAATTTTTACCCATCCATGTAACTACTCACCTATCAATTAGCTTATTCACTCATAATTACATACGTACATTCATTGATTGAAAAATCCATCCATCCATCCTCCTATCCATTTATCACCTGTCAATCAGATCATTCATTTATAAATTTATATCTACTTACTGATTGAAAAGCCCATCCCTCCAGTCATCCAACCAACTCTCCACCTACCCACCCACTCAGCCAAACACCTACCCATCCACCAACTACTCATCCATTCATTTGACTATACTTTCATTCACTCTTTTATTCAACTAACATTTACTAAGAACTAATAATAATGATAAACATTTTAAGATATGCCAGGCACTGTGCTAAGTACTTTATAGGGATTGTTTCATTTGAGTCTTAAAACAAGACCCTATGGTAGGTGTTATTATCATTTCCATTGTAGAGATGAGGAATCTGAGTTTCAGAGAGATTGAGTAATTTTTCCAAGGGCACACAGCTATTAAGTGGCAGAGCCCATGTCCTTCCTCCCTACTTGCCATCATAGGCTATGACCCAAGACCATGGAATGATACTGTAGAGGGCATGGTCCTCAAGATGCTCACAGTCCACGGAAATGTCAGACACATTAAAAGAAAATTTTTTAAGATTTTTATTTATTTATTCATGACAGACAGCGAGAGAAAGAGGCAGAGACATAGGCTGAGGGAGAAGCAGGCTCCCTGCAAGGAACCTGATGTGGGACTCTATCCTGGATCCTAGGATCACACCCTAGGCCAAAGGCAGACACTCAACCGCTGAGCCACCCAGGCATCTCAGAAAATTTAAACACAAACTTCCATTGCCTGTTTTTTGCCAGTGGGGACCTGACTTCAGAGAGGTTGACTTTCCTAAACTTATACAGATAAAAGTCAAACTCAAGGCTGCCTTATTCCAAAATCACCTTTCCACTCAGCCAGTGTCACCTAATCTTCAGTTAGTTAGATAACGTCTTTAAATTCTTTTTGCCATTCTTGTACCTCCAAATTCTTTAACATTTTTCTTCAACTCAAAATCTTAAGCATTGCCCTGAGCACTATCATCTATGATTTGGGGGGTTTTAAAAAGATTTTGTTTGTTTGTTTGTTTGTTTGTTTAGAGATAGCTTGAGCAAAAGGAGAGGAGAGAGATAATCTCAAGCAGACTCCATTCTAAGTGCGGAGCCTGACACAGGGCTTGACCTCAGGACCCTGAGATTGTGACCTGAGCCAAAATCAAGAGTCAGATGCTCAACTGACTTTGCCACCCAGGTGCCCCTGATATTATGTTTTGATGTGTCAGTTATTTATTTTTTCTTGGCACACATTGTATTAGTAGTCTGCAAGGGCTGCCATAACGAAATACCACAGATGGAATGGTTTAAACCACAGAATGTATCTCCTCACAGTTTTGGAGACTGGAAGTCTACGATCAAGCTGCTAACAAGGTTGATTTCTGGTGGGACCTGTTCTCCTAGCTTACAGAAGGCCAGCTTTTCTCTATGTCCTCACATGGTCTATCTACTGTGCATGTACAAGTCTGGTGTCTCCTCTTCTTATAAGATCACTAGTCCTATTGGATTATGACCCTACTGTTAAGACTTCACTTAACCCAATTACCTCTTTAAAGGCTCCGTCTTCAAATACAGTCACTGTGAAGTTTGGAGCAGCATACGAATTTTGGGGAGAATACAGTTCAGTCTCGTTAATGTTCAAGTCTGAAAATATTCAAGCACATACCCTCCAAAATCATTCTACACACCACCAACAGAATACTCAGGGGAACATGGCATTACCCAATATTGATGTTCATAAAATAGTGATAAAACAGCTGTTGGAAGTGCTTGGTGGATACAGACATACACCCAGATGGAGGGAGAAAATTGGGGTAAAGAGGAATAAGAGTCCCCAGTGTAGTAGCGAAGTCGTAATTGCTGAGCTGCTCCCCAGGGACACTGATTAGCAGGGGAAGATGGAGCAAAACAGGTGTCTGGATAGATGGGACCCAAGCAAGGAGCCATATTTGGCTCTATTAGAAATGTGCTCATTTGTTATAAATTAGATGCCAGCCAGGCTGGAGCTGTGCTCTGCCCGCTGCAAAGTGGAGTGTAGGTCTTTGCTGCTGCCCTGTTTATCCTGCAGCTGTTGCCTTCCTGCTGGGGCCTACATGGAACAAATGTTTGTTGTTCCCCTAATGAAGCTGTCACCATATTTCTTCCTTTGGTGACAACACAGTCCTTGACGGACTCTGTCACTGTAGGCCAGAGTCTTTCTGGATATTTCACTCGTGTCTATAATGCTTGAATGAAAGCCCAAGGGGTCACCAGATTCTCAGGAGCACAAGAAAGTACTTGGAGCAGTTGGAGACTAACATAGGAGTTGGCCACTGAAGAAAACCAGAGGATGATAGTAATTTCTGTAGCTATTATTATCCTAGTCTTCATCGTTGGAAGGTCTGTTAGATGGCAAACACTGGGATGGGGTTTGTATGCACTGGATCTCTAAGTCAGGTGGCTTCAGAGAACACAGTACTGATGAGATTGAATGAAGAAAGCCAGGTGATGTGGGATGGTGAAGACACATTCCATCCCAGGGGACCCCTGCTCTGCAGCTGTGAGCAAACATGTGGAACATGTTGGTATGTGGGCCACTATGGTTAGAACTTTCAGATTTTTCAAGAGAGATCTGAAATCTGCATTTTTCTTTGACAGCTCACTTTTTATAAAAATATTGGCAGCTACATTTTTAACATGTGAAAACATAGTGGTCCAAAGAAATTACAGCTGTGGGTTGTATCTGCGCTTTGGGTGCATTCTTATTCTCTGGAACACTTGTTAAGACTACTGGTTTCAGTCCCAGCTCTGCACCTCATGCTCCACCTTTCACTGACCTGCTCTTTCCTTTGGCTTTTTCCTAAACTGGCAGCAACCCGACAACTGGGACCCTAAGTTTGTCTTCCATCTATCTTTTGTGCCACTAGGACCGAGCACAGAAAGCATGCTACCTGAACACTTGTGCATTTAATTGAATTAAAGCCCAGGGCTTCAATAGGGAAACACTGAGTCAGCCAGGCTTTCATTGGTTCTGGAGGGTTCTACGAAGGGTCATTCCAACCAATTCTTACTTTGCTTGGGAGTGAGCCTGCCAGGTGGGAGACTCACCCAGGACTTTGATGCTTCCCTGACCACCTCTTGCCAGCTTAGATTACCTTGTTGTCTCATTCCAGCACATTTCCTTTAATTAGCCAACTCCTACACATTCTTCAGAACTCAGCTTAGGCATAACCTCCCTTAAGACTATTGTACATGACCTACCAGACAAAATTAATCCAATCTTTTACTACAGAAAATACGACTCTGCCTTGTTATTGAAGAATCTTTAATTCTTCATCCCTCTACAAGACAGTGAGTTTCCTTGAGGGCAGCGACTCACGTCTGAATAAATAAGCCAAGTATTGTCCTCAAATCCAGTGTTATTTCAATCATTGGGTTCTGCATGGGTTCTTTGGGAAACTGAAGCCTATTCTTCAAAAGTGCAAGCACTTGGGATTTTTTTTTTGCCTCCAAAAGCCATGTCAGACCCAAACAGGGGAACTCTGGGGAGCCTGAATTGGAGGACAAACAGATGTGCCCATCAAGGGCATGGGAATATACTGTTCACACTGCCAAGAATGGTCTTGCCTCTGTCTACCATATGTCTGTGGAGCCCTGCATGGCACCAGATCAGGGAGGAGTTCAACCAATAACTCTACACTGAGCAAGTAAAGATAAATTGACAAAAATGTAGAGAACTAATGTCCTATATAACTTGTTTTTATGAAACTCTCTTTAGAGTGGTTTGTTTGCTGACATGACATGGTTTTCTCTCTCCTCCAGCTTCGAGCTGAGATGATGGTCATCTGGACCTTGCAGGAGCTGCCATGTCCCAGGATTTTGTGTATGTAGAGACAGGGAACTAGTCTTCCTTCTACGTAAGCTGTAGGAGTAATGGTTCTTAGATGATGCTCCATCTATGACTCACTCTGGTCTCATTGCTGCTACCGCTCTCTCTCTAATGTCATTTTCCACCCACAGCACTCCCCCGATGATGAGCCAGGCTTTGTCAGATGTAGGGTGGTGAGGCCACTGTGCCCTGAGGCTCCTCAGGATGGAGCCCATACTCAGTCACCCTGATTCCCCAGTGCCGACTGGAGTTCTTGGCTTATTGCTTGTGCTCCATGAGCACTTAACAAAATAAACCAAATTGCTTCTAAAATTAAACAATCTAGCTTGGCCTCCCCCCCCCCCGCCCCCATTTTGCCTAATGAGTGAAAACAATGGCTGACACTTCTTGCACAGATTTTCTGCCTACCCTTCAAACCGGTTTTTACTGAGATTGGACACAAGTGGCATACAGGATGCAAACAAAACAAATCAAAATTAATGAGAAAACTTAGGAAACCCGCTTGGGCTTAATTTGGCCATTCCTTTTATAATTTATTATATTTCATAACCTACAGATTAACTCTATTTAAGCTTTACAAGTAGCATAAAATTACTGGTCAGATTTCTGCCAATAGTATCACTCCCGGTCCAGATGTCCCTTCTTCACTATGCTGTATGATGAGCCTATGACCTGCAGGGACTCCACCATCTAAAGAAGTTTAAAAACCTTTGTTTCCAGAAGCTTTTTGTCATTCTGCTCTTTCATTTTTCTGTATAAACTCTCTCTCTCTCTCTCTCTCTCTCTGTCACACACACACACACACACACAAACACCAAGATGTTTAAAAAACATCCCTATAAAATGTTTTTGTGTGGGCACCTGTATGTTGAGAAATATGATTAGCTTTTCTGATTTGATCCATGACTTCTGGAGGTGTTGGAAAGCTTGCAGGCCAAAGACATCCATCTCTCCTTCACACTGGTTTTGGGACCCTGGCCAAGTCACTGTATAACCTGTCCAGAACCATAAAACATGTGGTTGCCCTGAATAAATCTCTACACAGAGAGCCAGAAGTCTAGGATTCACAGAAACTTTGAGGTCAACTCCTGTACTATTGCTCAAGAGGGCACAGAGTGTTTGTAAACCCCAAGCCCCAATACAGACATTCAAGACATGAACTACTATTTGCCCTAAAACTGGCCTTAATGTCTATCTCTAAGCTCAGTTCTCCAATCCGTTGTGGGTAATTTCATAATTCTAGTTTATTCCAGATGATCTCATCAACTTAGAATCTCTTTACCCAGGGCAGCCCAGGTGGCTCAGTGGTTTAGCGCCGCCTTCAGCCCAGGGCGTAATCCTGGAGACCTGGGATGGAGTCCCACATCAGGCTCCCTGCATGGAGCCTGCTTCTCCCACTGCCTGTGTCTCTGCCTCTCTCTCTGTGTGTGTCTCTCATGAATAAATAAAATCTTAAAAAAAATAATCTCTTTACCCAAGTTGGGGGCTTTCTTGCTGCCTCACCTTCCCAATGTGTCTGAGTTCTTGGAGGCTTATGTAGGGCCATGGCATCATGGGCAGTGGGTCATCTCATCCCTACTTGTTCTAAGTTGATGCTGGCGCAGTCTTAGCGTCCAGCACTCCATATCATCCTTGCTTGTCCTCGCCTGCACCTGTCAGTGGTGTCCTTACTCCTAACTCCTCATTCTTTCCAAGTCCTGCTCCCTCAGCTGTCCTTTGGTCAGGGGAATGGGAACATTTCTGATCACAGGAGATGCCACATGCTTATCTCTGTCCTTCCTCATCTGGCTGTGACATGTCACCATTTCTACTCTACCATGCCTAGGGGACAAGTTACCCAGCAAACTTGCCACCTCCCTGGGCCCTACCTGGAATGCAAGGAATAGATCTTGTCCACTCTCAGAGGGTCCCCAGTGTCCCCTGGGCTTTCCATGCCTTCTGGTCTGTTTCCTCCCCCAGGGCTCACCAACATCTTTGTCTCTGACCCTTCCTCTACCCACCCTAGTCCTTATTTCACATATTTATCTAGACTCCCATTTCAGGCACAAGAAAGTAAGCAGTGCTGGTTTTGCTGGATGGCATGTTTTTCCAAATCTTTTTATCTCACCTGGACTTCTGGCTTTTAAAAATCTGAGAACTTGACTCTTTTGTTCCAGAGTTCCAGTTCCACTGTGTCAGTCTCCTTTTGAGACACTTGCAGCCACAGCCTTTGGGAGAAAAAAAAATATATATATATATATCTGCGAATATATCAAAATAACGTCTCACTGTGGCTTTATTTGGGGAACAGTGGCTGGAGTGAAAAGAGTCCATATCTGACAGTTCCCATTGTCTCACTCACATTTCCCCAGTTCGTAAGTGGCTGTGAAATCTGCAGACGGAGCCACGTTTGCCAGAGGGTGATGCGCCATTCAAACCTGGCACAGTTGAGCTGGAGCTGAAACTGTGGGAGGAGGGAGGGAGAGAGAATGAGTTTTCTCCCCTCCACACTCGAGGCTGTATTGCCACACCATCTGGAGCCAGAAGGGGAGAATGGGGCTGAATAAATATAAGGTGTAAACGCACAGAGCGTAAACGCATGAAATTGGCAATGACTAATTCATCATTTCACAAATCTGTCTTTACAAAGAGAAATAAAAATCAAGTCAGTTTGAGCAATATGGGAGGAATACAGCTCTTCCAAGAATAGCTAATGAAAGGGGGGAGGGGAATGAGAAACTGATTGGAAAATATGCAAATTTATGAAATTGGCAGATTCAGATGACACTTCAGGGTGATTAGTATGCTGATTGGTGCGCTTTGGGGAGTACTAAGGAAACATCATATTGTTCCTTTAAAAAAAATAATAGTGAAGCAGAATAAAAGAGCCCAGTGCTTCCTTACTGGAGGCCAAGTCTACAATGTCAGCTGTGCCTTTGTGAATGGTGAGACGTGCTTTGTGTGAGCACTCTACATCACGGAGCTGTCTTAGATGCAAAGCTGGCATAAGCTACTTTACTTACTTATTCATTCAATTAAGGTTTGGGTGCAACTCCTCTATGCCAAGCACTGTGCTAGGTGTTTAGGGCACATGACGAATCGGGCACATCCTCTGACCTTGAAGACCTTAATGTCTGGTAAGAGAGAGAATGTAAGTTAAGTCCACTGGAATAAGCACTACAATATGGGGATTTGAGCCAAGTGATGCTATAGCACAGCAGAAGGAGAGTTGCATTAACACAACAGAATGAGTTGGTGGTGATGGGGAGAAAGGAGGTGGAGAAGCTTCATAAAGAAGGCTGACATTTGAGCTGAATTTGAAGGATGCATAGATTTTTTTTTTTCCAGATGGAGAAGTAGGCAAAGGGTATTCAAGGCAGAAGTAACAGCATAAGCAAAGGCATGGAGGCATGAATGTACTTAACACAGTTTCTGGAATGACAAGACTCCTGGTAAATGGTTCTTCCGAGCCTGCCCACCTGAGAGCAATCACTGGATGGATTGGTGAAACAGGATGCTGGGGCAGGGCAAAGCTCAACAGCAGTGGTGTGGCAGAAATGCCCATGATGGGCTTGGGACCCACTGGTAGATTCCTCATATTTCCCAGCTTTCTGGACATCTGGGTTCCTGGAGGATAATGATGGCCATCCTAAATTTTAATTTTGGCACATCTCCTAAAAATCCACAGGCCAGCTAGAAGAGAAACACACACACACACACACACACACACACACACACACACACACACCCCTAGTCTACAGCAGCTGTAGCTTAACAAGGAGGAAGAAAAGGTACAAACTTCAACTTAACACTTCAATCTAGAAACATGTACTTGAGTTGACAAGGGTTGGAGTCAAATCCTGACCAGCACAGGGAGAAGTACTGGGACTAAGTGGAAGAACAGAGTCTGAAGCAGGGCCCTACAAGTGACAGAACCCAGAATACATTAGCAAGTTTCACCCAAAAGGAGAGAGGCCATCCCTTGGTAGGGAAGCAATGAGATCTGGTTTTAAATGTGATGGGTGAGCAAAAGTGAGGGATTTAGAAGAAAACGGGAAAACGGGACCAGAGGGACATTTGATTGTGGGAATGCATTGTTTTTTTTCATCATAACCTTTTTTTTCCTTTTTTGTCTAGTGTTACCTCGGTTTTCATATTGGAAGCCTCGTATCCTAGGAAACCCCTCATTCCCAGACCAGCTGGGAAGATGGATCACCCCATTTTTCTGTACAAGGGAAGGAAGACGCTTAGAAGAAATTATATCTCAACACAGAGATTCCATATATTAAAAAAAGCTACCCTTCACAGTAGAACAGAGGATCTTGGAATTGAGAAAGTGGAAAAGTCACACAAACACCTCTTCCTCTCTCCCTTTTGTCACAGGAAGCATTGTTAATAACTAGTTCAGGAAAATCCCACACACTCAAATATGAAAAAAAGAAGAAAAAAGACTTGGGAGGTTTTATACGAAAGATGACAGAAAATGGGAATAAAAACATCTCCAGAGGCAGAAGAACACCAGAAGAATCCCATGAAGAAGCAGAGGAAAACTGAAGCATAATATTCTAACCTAGATTTAAAAATAATTATGTAAACAATTGCAGATACCCATTAAAAGACACCACAGAACAGAAACACAAAAACTTATAGAAATATGTAAAAAGGTAACTGATAAATTTCAAAACAAAAAAAAAAACAAAAGACAAAATCATTTCAGAAATACAGCTCAATTTTAAAGTACAAGAGGGAGGAAAAATATGTCTCAGCGCTGTCAAGGGACCTAGAGTACAGAAGTGAGCAAAGCTGAGAAACTGAATCAGAAATACACATAAAAAGATCAGAGAGGACATTGTAGCTATAGGAGACATGCAAAGAAGATTCAACATAGAAGTGGGATTCCGGGATCCCTGGATGGCGCAGCGGTTTAGCGCCTGCCTTTGGCCCAGGGCGCGATCCTGGAGACCCAGGATCGAGTCCCATGTCGGGCTCCCAGTGCATGGAGCCTGCTTCTCCCTCTGCCTGTGTCTCTGCCTCTCTCTCTCTCTCTGTGCGACTATCATAAATTAAAAAAAAATTAAAAAAAATAAATAAAAATGACTTCAGATGGCTCAGAGGAGTGATTCCAGTATAGACAGTTTATACTATAGAGACAGTGGGGTTGGGAAGTGTGCTTGCTCCACTGCCACCACCCAGCTAAGCTAGCATCATTTTCTGGGCTGAAGTTATACTGTGACTGCAGAACTTATATTTGGCATATGAGGGTGAACAATAGGCCCAATTATAATAGTTACAAGAGAAGTTACTACTGTACCTATTAGTTATTACCTATTAGCTACTTTTAACCAGAAGTACCTATTAGCTACTTTTAACCAGAAGAAAAACTCAGCCTCAGAAAAGTTAAGAGACTTGCCAGAGGTCATATGACTTTAAACAACTGAGCCAGAATTAAGACTTAGATTTAATGACCCAAAGTTCTTCTGGCCAAATAATATAAGTCCAGCCCTATAGAGGCCAGTTGCTCCATTTTCTTCTGTAAATCACCATTCCCTCATGCTTAGGTCATTTGGCTCAAGTGAGGCTGACTTCACCTTTTCCACTACAAGGTTGGGATTGAACACATGACCCAGTCTGTTAATAAAAGCCATGGCCATTTGTTCTCATGGACATGTGACTTGAAGGAAGCTGAAGAAAACTAATGGAAGGGCTCTGTTCCTGTGCTGGATTCGTTGCTGCTGGTGGTCATCCCCACCTACACTTAGGAAAAGCCTGTCTAAGAATGAAAGGATCACCAGAGAAGATGGACATGGCTGAAGTCAGAATATCCCTAGACTTCTCAATTAAATGAGTCAATACATTTTCTTTTTTCCTAAATTTGTTTCAGTTGAGATTCTGATATTTGCGCTTCAAAGAGGAGAGATGAATCCAAGTCCTTCTAGTCTAAAGGGTCCAAATCACAGGGTTGGGTAGTGCCAGAAGGGAACAGTCTGGTGGACAAAGAGCACCAGGCACAAAGGATGTTTGAACTCAAGTGCACATTGGGGTTGACGTGGAGTCTCGGAGGCGTCTTATGGTTGGAACATGCAGGCAATGAATGGGACTGAGCTTCTGATAAGTGGGGGCCTACTCAATATGGACCCCCATCTCACTTTAACTGGTATGTCTGATTTCATGAGCTAAGTTAAAAACAAATTTGTGCCTCTAATAGTTACAATGGGCAGGTCCAGATCACTTCCTGGCTTCATGAGAATGCCTTTTCCTCCCCAGCATTCCAGCACCCACTCAATCAATAAGTTTAAGAATCTCCAGGACCCTATTTATGTTCAAGGGCTCAGTAATACCTGTTCCAATACCCTTAAAGAGAAAAAAAGAAATTGGAAAATTTTAATATCCAAGTGAAGCCCATTTGTGTGTATGGTTACAATTACTCTAACTGGTCCTAGTTCTAGTTATTTTATATATTTTGTGGCAAGATAAATATCTTGCAGAGGGAGAAGCAGGCTCCATGCACCGGGAGCCCGACGTGGGATTCGATCCCCGGTCTCCAGGATCGCGCCCTGGGCCAAAGGCAGGCGCCAAACCGCTGCGCCACCCAGGGATCCCCATTTTTATTTTTTATATGGCAGGCTGAGGGTGTGGATTCACCACAGTTCAGCAAGGTGACAACATATTTAGCAACATAATGGAACACCTCTCTACAAGCCCACGCTAACAGGAAAATCCTGTGGCCAACAGTAAGAGTTAATTAAAAGTTTATCACGTTCAGTCAAGCTGATATCCCTTTGGAGAGAATCACCAAAAGTGTTAATTACTTAAATTTTGAAGAGCCAGATTTTTTTTTAATTTTTTTTTTACGATAGTCATACAGAGAGAGAGAGAGAGAGAGAGAGAGGCAGAGACACAGGCAGAGGGAGAAGCAGGCTCCATGCACCGGGAGCCTGACATGGGATTCGATCCCGGGTCTCCAGGATCGCGCCCTGGGCCAAAGGCAGGCGCCAAACCGCTGCGCCACCCAGGGATCCCAAGAGCCAGATTTTAATAATTTGTGCAGCAATAATAACTCAAAAGGCAAAAGTTAACCTTCTGGCTTCCCAAATAAGCTCTGGCAAAGTAGCCATGCTTGCGGTCAGGATCTCATGTGAATAAAGCCTTCACAGACAGTAACAAATACCTGCCACCTATCCGAGGGTCACATAACTCTCTGTCCTTGTCCAAGACGGGGTTCAGCTTCTGATGTGACCACGGCTGGCATAAAGACCATTAGAAACATACGCATATGCTTTCAACTTTTTCTTTATTGAAATTTGAGACATTTCATATGCAGAATTTCTGGAACTGGAAAATGGGACCCCTAGGGGTTGAATTGTGTCCTGTTCCAATCCAAGTTCCTATGTTGAAGTTCTAATCCCCAGTACCTCCGAATGTAACCTTATTTGAAGATAGGGTTTTTAGAGAGGTAATCAAGTTAATCAGGTTAAAGTCAGGTCATTAGGGTGGTCCCTGATCCAATATAATCAGATCCTTAAGTAAAGGGGAAATTGAGAGACCAACAGCAGAGAGAGCACCATGTGCATATGAAGATGGTCTTCTACAAGCCTGGGAGAGAGGCCTGAACCAGATCCTTCCTTCACAACTTTCAGAAGGAATGAAACTTGTTAACACTTGACCTAAGATGTCTTGATTCCAGAACTGAGAGACAATACATATCCATTGTTCAAGCCACCTGATATTTTGTTACAACAGCTCTAGCAAACTAATACATGTGAAGATAAAAACTGGAGACATTTTTCTTCACTGATATTTCTCTAGAACAAAGCATCTAATTGCACCTGCTGAGGGCCTTGCCCTCCAGAATAATAAAGCCACAAAAGGTCTTCCCTTAACTTCTATGAATGATAAAGGTTAAGAAATTTGTTTTGATCATATATGGAGGTAGGAGAAAATGCTGCAGGGAGTGGGTAAGTGTTACCCTTGTTCTGAGATCCATGACCCATACATCTTCACTGAGATCTATAGAGGTTCTCCAACTATTTCACCTAAATGGATTTCCTTTAGACACCACCAATACTGGCACAGAGTTTTGTGTCTCAGTTGTTGTAGGACCTGAGGTAGAGAAGTCATGGGTATTTAAGCCCTCCTAAACTGGCAGAAATCTAATGAAAGAGTCTGGTCTGCCTAAAGCCACAGGATGGTGGCTCATGACAATAAGATCTATAGATACGAGGATGCCTGGCCAACCTAAGTTATACTGAGAACAGTAGTGACACCCCCCTGCCAAAAAAAAAGCAAATGGAATATAAAACATGCAGGAATGTAATTGTCATCAAATGATTTCCAGAGTCTACACACTGGCATTCCAACCAATCAGGACTCAGCAGTGTCCCATCATTTGGTTGCACAGACTTGATCTCAGAACTTTGCATTTGGCTTAAAGTACAGTAGAGGGGAAAGTGATGAAGTCTGTATAGATCAACTTGGATCAGTTTGATTAAAAAGAAAAAGATGCA